>NC_091465.1:21663750-21963750 GCF_027789765.1 Dendropsophus ebraccatus
TGTCCTCACCCCCATGCTGTGTCAGGGTAAATTTCGGGGTGGCTCATTTGCTACCTCTGTTTTTAGTGGTTTTCTGTGTCCTCACCGCCATGCTGTGTCAGGCAAAGTTTTTGGGTGTTTCATCATATGCTACCTCTGTTTTAATGGTTCCCTATGTTCTCATTGCCATGCTGTGTCAGGCTGAGTTTTTGTGTGGTCCCTATGCCTACCTCTGTTTTAACCAGGCTGTTGCCCAGAATTTGGCATAATGGTGCGATTAGGCAGCCTTAGAGGCATCCATACATGCTGCCCCTGCTGTTTCCTGTGCATTTCCGTTGTGTTTTATCATTTTCTGAGGTTGAAAGGTTTTTACACGACCTTCCCTCTACCGACCTTGGGTCCCCTGCAAAAATGCTTGAGTTTCCCATTGACTTCAATGGGGTTCGTTACTCAAAGCGAGCATTTTTGTACTTTCTCATCACTAGTAATTACGTCTATCACATACCTACTCATCATTCTCCTATACTATTAGTTACATGAGGACCTCATTGTACACTTTTGTCTATAATTAAAATTGTAACTAATCCTCTGCTAATATACCTTTCATTGATGAACTTTTCAACAAGTTGACACAGCTCATTAGATTTACATAATCCCGGGAGCTCTGAACGCCGAGCGCTGTCCATCCTGAACTAACTGGGTGCTGGACTACTTCCCCATCATTTGCCGGCAGTTCCATCTATGATGGGAGTTATACTTGAATGACATTAACCTCTTACCCGTACGTCATATGTCCCCGAGAGGTGTTCAGAGCGGGGCCGCGCGGTGACCCTGCTCTGAACCGCCGCGGACCCGGGTGCCGCTTGTAGCCCAAGACTGCGAGTATTAGCGGGCACGGTCCAATCGCTGTGCCTGCTAATACAGTAATCAGATGCAGCTGTCAAAGATGACAGCTGCATCCGATTACCAGATGCAGCACTTCCCTGGTGTCTAGTGGCGGAGATCGCTCCTTTGGGACATTGTCCCGGAGGAGCCATCTCCGTGACTGGTGCCGGCCGGGGTCTCCGCCAGAATGGTGCTGATCCCGGCTCGGCACTCAGATGCTTTCAGCTGCAGCAGCCGAAAACATCTGAGTGCCATTCTCATTGATCTTTGCTGTATAACTATACAGCAAAGATCTCAATGAGAGATCAGTATACTTATACTAGAAGTCCCCTCCCCTAATAAAAGTCAGAATCACCCCCCTTTTCCCATGTTTTTGATAAAAATAAATAAATAAATAAATAAACATGTTTGATGCTGCTGCAGCAGCCAAAAGCAAACGAGTGCCGATCTCATTGATCTTTGCTGTATTACTATACAGCAACGATCTCAATGAGAGATCAAAGTGTATATGTTAGAAGTCCCCCAGGGGGGCTTCTAGTATATGTGTAAAAAAAAAAAAAGAAAGTATTGTTATTAGTAAAAAGCCCCCTCCCCTAATAAAAGTTTGAATCACCACCCTTTTCCCAGGTTTTAAATAAAAGTAAATAAATAAACATGTTTGCTATCGCCGCGTGTGCAATCGCCCGAACTATTAATTAATCACATTCCTGATCTCGCATGGTAAATGGCGTAAGCGCAATAAAATCCCAAAGTGCAAAATTGCGCATTTTTAGTCGCATCAAATCCAGAAAAAAATGTAATAAAAAGCTATCAAAAAGTCGTATATGCGCATATGCGTATATATATCAAGGTACCGATAGAAAGTGCACATCATGGCGCAAAAAATGACACCTCAAACAGCCCCATAGACCAAGGTATAAAAGCGCTATAAGCCTGGGAATGGAGCGATTTTAAGGAACATATATTTGTTAACAATGGTTTGAATTTTTTACAGGCCATCAGATAAAAGAAAAGTTATACATGTTATATATTGTTGTAATCATAACAATTTGAAGAATATGCATAACAAGTCAGTTCTACAGCAGGGCGAATGGAGTACAAACAAATACCCCCCAAATAAAAGAAATGCGTTTTTTTGTTCAATTTCACCACACATTGAATTTTTTCCTGGTTTCGCAGTGTTTTTTATGCAAAAATTCAGCCTGTCATTGCAAAGTACAATTAGTGGTGCAAAAAATAAGGGCTCATGTGGGTCTCTAGGTGGAAAAATGCAAGTGCTATGGCCTTTTAAACACAAGGAGGAAAAAAACTAAAATGCAAAAACGAAAATTGGCTCTGTCCTTAAGGGGTTAAGGGGTGTTTTTTCCTCAGTTTTCACTCATATATATAATAATTGTTTTAATCCATTTATTCTGCATTATTGCTATTAATTTATATGTAATCATTGTTTTAATTCATTTATTTTGCATTATCGATATTAGTTTAAATGTATTATTTCTTTATCTGCTTTAATTCAATTTTTCTTTGGTATAGTAAATTCATGCTTGTTTAATTAAATATACTGTAAATAAATAAATAAATATACAGTATATACATTTATTTATTTTTTAATTACAGTATAATTGCACTGCAGAATAAAGCGAATTAACAGCACAATTCTCAGCAGATCTTGCTTCGCTCATCTCTAGTGATTCTAGTAAAAACT
Organism: Dendropsophus ebraccatus; assembly: GCF_027789765.1. NCBI lineage: Eukaryota > Metazoa > Chordata > Amphibia > Anura > Hylidae > Dendropsophus > Dendropsophus ebraccatus. The sequence continues at coordinate 21,666,320 of NC_091465.1, forward strand.
CGCTATTGTTAATGTTGCTACTGTACAAAAGATATGAAGAGCAATCTAGGAAATGTTTGGACAATATATCTTCTATGTACTCATTGTATCATTTGATGCTAGTCTAAGCAACATCATATTTCGGAGATCAGGAGTTATCTCTACATTTACCCATCCCATATCATTATTAGAGATGAGCAAATAGTATTCGATCGAATACTGCACTATTCGAAAGATTCGAGTTTGATCGAATATGTGATCGAATATTCGAATCTAATTTAACTTTACTAAAACAGCTAAACAATTATTTAGCTGTTTTAATAAAGTTTATGCTCCCTGGGAAAGCAGGGAAGCAGTATTACAGGGCATGGTATTAGCGGCAATTAGCAATTGCTGGCAATAATGCCAATCCCTGTAATAGTTAATATTTAATTAATAAAACTAATTTTCGTTCTCATAAAGCTATTTCCGTTGTTCAATAACTTAATTAAAACAAATCAATACGGCATGTTTGAACCTGAGCCTATCAGGAAATGTAAGTTATTTTGTATATATATGTGCTTGTTACGATGTATTGATTTTATGGCTTGAGAAAGGTGGCATACTGGTCACCGAAACGCGTCGCCCTGCCTGTTGAATAAATCCTGCCTACTTTGAAGTCCGGTGCTTGACTGTTTATATGCCTACCAGGAGGGGGGGGGGGGTTTCGGCTGGTCCGTTAGGCCCCCACACGGAGTGAGTACCATCTGTGTATAAGGATACTTATAATCAGTAATTGACTTTGCAATTCTGAGCGCGATTCTTCCGTTTCCCTTGTTTGCTCTCAATTTCTATTTTTGGAAGTTGGATGGCCCATTCAGCTCAACTATCGGATTACAGTAATTTTACTTGACATGTTAAAAAAAATTGGTTCTAGGGGTCTAAAAATTGGGTGCCTTCTTTCATTTCTCCAATATTTTAACAAGAAAAAAGAAAGTCCTGCTACAGTCACTAACCTCAACCGTCTGTGCTAGGCCCCTCAGGGTTGAAGAGAGTCTGAGTGCTTCCACATCTGGAAGTCTGTCCCAGGCCCCTCAGGGTCAAAGAAAGTCTGAGTGCTGCCCTTGCCCCGCCACCTCCTGATCCACTTATGTTCACTGCTGTCCTGGGAGAAAACTGATCTTATGCTGCTGGTCCACCGGTGTCCACTGCTGTTCTGGGAGAAAATTGATATTACGCCACTGGTCCACTGATGTCCACTGTTTTCCTGGGAGAAAACTGATATTATGCAGCTGGTCCACTGATGTCCACTGTTTTCCTGGGAGAAAACTGATATTATGCTGCTGGTCCACAGATGTCCGCTGCTTTCCTGGAAGAAAATTTGTTACGCCGCTGCTTCACTAATGTCCACTGCTGTCCTGTGAGAAAATTTATGTTACACCACTGATCCACCGATGTCCACTGCTGTCCATGGTAAAAATTGGATAATTGATTGATTGACATTTTTTTTTATATTGTGATTTCCCAATTTTTGACACTTTTACAACAACATGCATTAACAAATTGCTCCTTCTGTAATAGTCCCAGTACTGTAGCTACTATGGTTTTGCTGTTTTATTGAAATTTAAGATTTGATTTGCAAATATTAACAAATGTAACCCCAAATTTGCAAAGCTCGCAAAACGAATTTCCCCCTGCTTTGCTCATCTCTAATTATCAAATACAATTAACAAATACTTTACCTGTTTTCTTCTTCTACATGAAGTTTTGTGACATGTCTCCAGTTAAATGCTCCGGTCCGTGTGTCCAGCCATCTCTTTAGCTCCAGGATACATCTGTCTCTGATCTTCAGCACTAAGATGTGTTTGAAAAACTCACTGGCTGCATAGAGATGATGTACGAGGGGACCACTGCTGAAGTCTACTAAGATGTCTCCTTTAATGTGACCTATAAAAAATAAATAGGAAACAAATTTCCATTCTAATAATTACTATATGGGGGCACCGGGGATATTATTACAGTGTAGTGGTACAGGGAAAATTATTACCTTATGAGGGTACGATGGGGCATTACTAGTGTAGTGGGACATTATGACCATATGGAGGCACGTTGATAATTATTTTAGTATTGGGAACTATTACTATATGAACACTCAGGGGGAGTTATTACTACTGTATGTGGGCACATGGGGTGTTTTTACTGTATGGAGGCAAAGGAGGAATTTATTTAAGTATAAGGCACTGTTACTGCGGGGGCTAGAATGTTTATTTTACTAAACTCTAACAGTTTTTTTATGGGCAAAAATACAAAATAATGTTTACAAATATGGATAAATACCCCCATCCCCAAGAAAGTAAACAAACCCCCCTTAAAACAATGTTCTATAGTGCTAGATTCGGTGGTTAAGGTACAGTAGTAGTGGATTTTAAAAAAAGCACTAGAAAAGAAGGTTATTTCCTATATATCTTATGTACATATAATGTATCAAATTAGTCTATGTAAAAATTGATTTTCCATATTTATACAGTGTAAGGATTCTTTTCAATCTACCATAGAATGTATGATGAAACCCAAAACATGTTATTTGTGGGGGAAACTGGAAAACACCCTGAAGTTCTGCAAAAAATTTTTAAAGCACCATGCACCATGTTATCCTTATTCCGATTACAACAATCCCTATGCTTACACAGCTTTTCTAATATTATACTATTTTTATGGTTCAAAATGTATTTATTGATGTTTTATGCACACAAAGCAAACAATAAAACAGTGTGCAAGTAGTGAGTAATGCAATACACAATTGCAATAAAGGCTTGACTCAACACTGAACACTAAAAACTGTCCTTGAGTTATATGATGTGTACTCATCGCACTACATGGGCTTATGCGCTTATATATCGGACATCGTATATTAACGGCATATTATATCCATAGATCACCCGACCCTTGCAAATGCTCCAAAGCCGTAAAATCACATCCTACTCTCATGTGTAACAGTCAGCACTCAAGATCCTATAGTCATACAAAACCAGACAAAAGGATAAACAGACAAACACCCTTGAAGGTAGGGACAAGTAGGTGAAGGGGGGGGGGGAGACAAAAAGGGGAAACGGTCGGAAAAAAGGGGGGGAAGGTGCGTTTAAAGGTATCACTAGAGGCCGCTGAGTGGTACCCCTGCATCCATCCCGATGGCCATAAACAAGGACCCTAAGATACGTGGCAGCGTGGTTCCCCCAGAGAGACTCTCCACTGACACTGAGTATTGGATAGGATTGAAACATAATCCAGGCACTCCACCTGATTGTGAATTTCTTACTGTTATTCTGTGATTAAGTAGTGGTTGACTTCCATAACCTGGGAATAATTTGTCTAGTGGCCATGAGGATAAAGTCCAAAAGGCTTTTTTTACTTTGGATAGCAGGCCACGTAGGATAGAAAGGAGAGCCATCTCAGGAATTAAAACTATCTGCTGAGATGTGACTGCATTGTACAACATCTGAACCCCCCTGCCACAAAGATAAAAGTCCACCAAATGTGGAGCATGGATCGTGCCTCATTAGAGCACCTCCAACAAAAGTTCAAGACGGAGGAAAATAGTTTGAGGAGGCGTTTAGGTGCCTGGTACCATTGCGTTTGATCTTATTGTTAAAGCGCAACTATAAAATATTTTGAACATTCAGTTTTAGTTAGCTTAGGTCATGATAAGACTTTTTGCAATATACATTAATAACCTAAAATGAACAGTTTTTTAAATACAGAAGGCTAACTATGCCCTTACAGCTCTGTCTGGCTCTGAGATATTTCTGCATTCCTGCTGGACACGCCCCCTCCCTGCAGATCCGTCCTGAGTGTACGGACTCTGACAGGAGGATCAGATAACAGCCCTGACACAGAGAGAAACAGAAACAAACCCTCCTCCCCCACCTCCTAGTAGCACGTCCTCCCCCCTCCCCTCACAGAGGTGACTAAGCAGAGCTGAGGTTGTTGTGTGTGAGGAGCAGCGCAGGGGAAGAGCTGGATGGAGGGACAAGTACTCAGTGATTCACCCAGGGGGGACATGCCAGCCATGACTCCAATGTACTGCATGAGGGAGAGTGGGTGAGTCACTGAGGGGAGGACTACAAGTCCCAGCACAACACAGCTGTAGTCCTTCCATAGTACATATAACATTCACCATCAGAGGTCTGCAGCAGGTGCCCTCACCTCCATAGCTGACATTATCCTACAGTGTAATGAGAGCAGATGACTGTATCTAATCCCACTGTGTGTGATACCATCTGCTGGGGCTCTGTATCTAATCTTACATTGTGATACTGTATGCTGGTGCTGTATCTAATCCTGCTATGTGTGATACATCTGCTAAGGTGCTGCTCAGTGAATGGAGGGACGCAGCCAGGGAGATGAGGGATAGGCCACGCCCACTTTGTCTCAGCCAGAAGAAAAATTCATTTATTCTCAGCCAAACAACTGGAGATATCTCAGCGAGCGCACACACTATCAACGCAGTTTAGGGCTCTTTTTAAAGGGTAACACATAGGCTTTTTATTTGAGGAATTTCATTTTTTGGCTACTGAAATTATAGTTGCACTTTAAGCTCCTTTATCCTACTGGCCACTGACAGCCAGCTTAAGTGTTAACGTAAATGCCTTCAGCAACTCCTCATCAGATATCTCACAACCCACTTTACTTTGCTTTATTTAAAGCCTTTATCATACTCCAAGATATACTCCATAAATTTGTAAAGGGAAATGACAATAAAATGTCATGAGATTGATGCTGATTTACTGCATATGCTATGGGTTGTCTGAATATCTAGAAATTTGGGGAAAAAGTAAAGGGAAGAGTTAAGGGTAATCTTGGAATCAGTTTAGAGTGGAATCCAGGAATTAAGGTACTGGGAAATATTACAAATACAATAAAATGTAGAGTATTAATAAGTAAAATCCTCTTATTGACGAGAGTAGTGATCATGAATAATTGGTTGTCGGGGGAATGTCCTTCAGTTGATTAGTGGAGCAATCTGGTTAACACAATTAAATGTTTTGAAATTATACTTAAGGATACTATACCATAAGGATCCCAAAAAGAGCGTACAAATAAAACAACAATGGTAATCTAGTAATAATACTCTTAATGGTAGTCTAGTTATTCCTGCCCGGTTATGGTCCTTAGGGCTGTGTGTCATTTTTTTAAATTTTTTCTTCTCCCTTCGGTCCAGGGGGTGGTGTGTGGATGTGTGTGTGTGTGGGGGGGAGAGTTGGCGTAAAAGTTTTGAGGTAATTTTCTTCACTGTATTTCTCTTGGATAAAGGTGGTTTTGTATCAATCTGTAATATTTGCTGTATTATTCATAGAAACATAGAAACATAGAAGATTGTCGGCAGAAAAAGACCACTGGGTCCATCTAGTCCGCCCTTTTAGTATTTTCTTCCTTATTATCTTAGGATAGATATATGTCTATCCCAGGCAGGTTTAAATTCTGTTATTGTAGATTTACCAACCACCTCTGCTGGAAGTTTGTTCCAGGTATCTACTACTCTTTCAGTAAAATAATATTTTATATTTATGAAATTTTCAATTGAAATATGTTTTTTTTTGTTTGTTTTTTTAAGCTCCCCCCCACTTTACTTGAGGGGGGGGGGAGCTTAGGCTAGGTTCACCCTGCATTTTTGCAATTCGTTTAACTTATATATTTAATGGAAAAAAAATGGATGTAAAAAACGGATGCAATTTTGTGTCATCCATTTGGATCTGTTTTTCCATTGACTTCCATTATTAAAAAAAAAAAAAACAGATTGAAATGGATGCATTTTTTTAACAGACACAAAAGTAGTGTTGACTACGTTTTTCTGTCCATTAAAAGTACCAATAAAAAATGTACGTTGAACGGATTGCAAAAACGTAGTGTGAACCCAGCCTTATTTTGCCCAGAGCAATAGGGATGGACATTAAAAATCCCACAAGCCCAACAGTTCTCCCAACTGACATCATCCGATGGAGGACAGTTCGGAGATCACCGTGTACTGAGTGAAGAAACCATCAAAAGATTTGCCTGCCTTTTTAGTCTAAGGTATATCAGTATCTTGTGAAGTTGCCTCCACTGATCAACTAACCACACAAATGTCAAGCTGAATTCAGTTGTTTACAATTATTCAAAATCAACTAAATGTAGAAAAGACACATACCTTTTGTGAACGTTTCTGTAAGAGCTTGAATAGGAAATATTAAGGCGTCCTCTCTAAAGGACATTGAAGGTTTATCTGAAAAATAATCCTCCAGATATTGTCTGGAATCCATGCCGTGTACATGATAGAGTTTAAAAGGACTGCGAGCCATCATCTGATCTTCAATCACCGGTGACTACCTGAACACTGGTGCTAAAGGGCTTCTATAATTTCAAGAAATAGGTTTGCAAAGCATGTGAGCAGGAATTACTTATCATGAGTTATTATCTTCGCATGACAGTCACAGGGAAATGTTCTATCATACCTTTAGAAACAAACAAATCTCATATTTAGAAATGAGCAAAGCAAATCCAGCGATTTGAAATTCGCTGCGAATTGAGCTGTCAATTTGCTTCATTGCGTGAAGCAAATTCCTGACAATTTGTTAAGAAAATTAGCTAAAAAAACAAAATGGCGGCCACAGATGCTGTCTGGAGCAAAACTGGTGGGAGAAAGGGATTAACCATAATCCCTAGCACCCGTCCCATCAGCTACAGGCCCCTCTATGATGTTAGACTTCAGCTAGAGAGCAAAGTCACTTGTATGGTCACATGACCCGGATTAATGGTCAAATGACTATATTGTTATGATGTCATTAGACCACCGCATGGTTCACACATGAGTAGTTTGCATTTTGGGCAAGTGATCAGCCATGACATGATTACACAACTAGAGAGACAGATTCCTGATCTCAGGGAGACCAGCTAAACACTGCCAGCTGCTAGTGAAAGTGCTCAATGCAGTGAAATCCTAGGTGCATTGCCCCCTGGGAAACATGAATATGCAAAAGAAGAGCCCGGAAAGCCTCATTAAAGAGTCTCGAAACACAGGACTAGCCAGAAATCCCTCTGGTAAGGACCCACCAAAGAGGTAGCTCCTGTAAGGAAACCACCAAAACCACCATATATAAGTGGCCCTATAAGTCACTGTAATGACAAGGGAAAAACCAAGGCAAGGTATCCATCCACATACAGCTGTTCCAGGGTGTTGCCCCTCATCAGTGTGGAGCTGCATTCTGGCTAGGTGGGAGCAATGCCTAGTAGAGCCATAAGAGAAACAGATAGCTGATCTCAGGGAGACCTGATTACACAATGACCCAATGACATCATCATCATGGCGATAACATTGTGGTCATGTGTTCAGCTCTGATTGCACCTGGTCACGTGACTATACTAATGACCTGGCTCTTCAGTTGTTGCAAAACTATACCTTTCATCATATTTTTGGATGCCCAGGCATGATGGAAAGTGTACTTTTTCAACAGCTGGATGGAGAGCTACACTGTATGCCAATGTCACTGCTATGTTGCACAACTACAGCTCTCATCAGTATTTGGCTGTACAGGCATGGTGGGAATCATAGTTTTGCAATGTGCCACAATTGAGCACTTTTGTGCCAAGACTTTCTTTTTCTGTCTTCATGTGAGTAATCAGTATTCAAAGGCATTGGCATCTATTATTCAGGGGATTAAAATGTTGTATTGCGACCTGTCTGCCCGTCTGGTAATAAATGGAAATTTAACAAAAGAATTTGGTTTATCCAGAGGAACCCGGCAGGGGTGCCCCTCTTCTCCACTTTTATTTACGTTGTATGTAGAACAACTGTCTGAACTTATTAACCTCTAGACCAAACAGATGTACCCGTACGTCCAGCGGTCGCTATGGGAGTTAAGAGCGGGGCCGCGCAGCAGCCCCGCTGTGAACCGCCGTGGTCCCGGGTGCCGATTGTAGCCTGGGACCGTGGCTATTAGCGGGCATGGTCCCATCACCGTGCTGGCTAATTAAGTATTCAGATACGGCTGTGAAAGTTGACATCTGAATACTTGATTTTCCAACTCCCTGGGAAAAATACTTGATTTTGACGCAATGGCGTTATTACATACTGCATAGATCTCAATGAGAGATCAGTGTACTTATACTAGAAGTCCCCCAGGGGGGACTGCTAGTATAAGTGTAAAAAAAAAAAAAAATCATTATTAATAAAAAGCCCCCTCCCCTAATAAGTGTTTGAATCACCCCCCTTTTCCCATGTTATAAATATATATATATATAAAACGTCGTAAGTGCAAAAAAATCCCAAAGTGCAAAATTGAGCATATTTGGTCGCATAAAATCCAGAAAAATTGTAATAAAAAGCGATCAATCAAGGTACCAATAGCAAGTACAGGTCATGGCGCAAAAAATGACACCTCACACAGCCCCATAGACCAAAGGATAAAAGATCTATAAGCCTGGGAATGGAGCAATTTTAAGGAACATATATTTTGTTAACAATGGTTTGAATTTTTTAAAAGCCATCAAATACAATATAAATTATACATGTTACATATCGTTGTAATCATAGTGACTTGAGGAACATATACAGTATAACAAGACAGTTTTACCCGAGGGCAAACGGCGTAAAAAAAAAAAAAAATGAATTTCAATACACATTGAATTTTTTCCTGGTTATGCAGTGTACTTTATGAAAAAATTCAGCCTGTCATTGCAAAGTTCAATTAGTGGCGCAAAAAATAAGGGCTCATTGTGGGTTTCTAAGTGAAAAAATGCAACTGCTATGGCCTTTTAAGCACAAGGAGGAAAAAACGAAAATGCAAAAATTTAAATTGTCCCAGTCCTCTAAGGCAGTGATTTTCAACCTTTTTTGAGCCGCGGCACACTTTTTATACTTAAAAAATCCCGGGGCACACCACCAACCAAAATGGCACAAAATGAAACTAAACAGTACATATTATACATATAGTTAATAATATAGATTCTAAATGTATTTATACTCACTCAGTGTGAAACCTGGGCCTGTTTTCTTCTCCCCCCTGTGCTTCTCTCCACCATACTTCTCTCCCCCATGCTTCTCTCCTGTGCTTCTCTCCACCATACTTCTCCCCCCTGCTTCTCTCCTGTGCTTCTCTCCCCCATGCTTCTCCCCCCTGCTTCTCTCCTGTGCTTCTCTCCACCAAACTTCTCTCCCCCTGCTTCTCTCCGCTGTTTCTCTCCCCCATCCCCATATTTCTCTCCCCCCTGCTTCTCTCCGCCGTTTCTCCCCCATCCCCAGGTTTCTCTCCCCCATTGTTTTCTCCTGTTTCACAGGGCACCATAGTTTGGGGAACTTTCCCCGCGGCACACCCGACCATGTGTCGCGGCACACTAGTGTGCCACGGCACACTGGTTGAAAATCACTGCTCTAAGGGTTAAAGATGTACAACAAATTAAAGGTTTTTGGATAAAATAGGCACAAGAAAATTTGAATTATATGCAGATGATGTGTTATTATTTGTACGGGACCCTGACCGGACTATCCCTAAGATTATACAAAGTTTTAATTATTACGGTCTTCTTTCGGGATTTGAAATAAATTGGTCAAAATCAACTTTGTTTCCCCTGGACTCTGTGTTGGATCAGCGCAGAGGTTTGTCCTTAAAACGGAAAAAAATTGTTTTCACTACTTAAAGTGAGTTAAAGTGACGAATGACCCTGTGGATTATATCCAATATAATGTTAATCCTCTTTTCAGTGAATTAAAGAATAAAATGGAGCTATGGGCCAAGTTACCATTATCAATGGCCGACCAACTGGCGTTGGTAAAAATGTTGATTCAACCGCAGATAATTTATTATCTAACAGCAGCCTGGTCTGGGTATTTTAAAATTTTGGAAAGAATTATAAATATTTTTTTCTGGGTGGGGAAAAACTCCAGACTCAATACAGAGTATTTACTCCACTTAAAGAGAAGGGGGGGCTATTTCAGAATTTAGGTACTCTTACTATGCGGGTAATATCTCTCTCTTACAGATGAGGAAGCATGATAACTCTACAACGGGTAGTTTTATAGTTAAACTCTACATCAATGAAATATGGTTTCATCTATGAGTTCATTGAATCTGGGGGGTTTATTAGGATTACACTGAACTATTGCACTAAACAAAAAGCATGGCAGGAAATATGGGCTAAAGTTAAGAGGCACTGTCAGATTAAAAATTGTACACAATTCACAGTATTATGGCAGAATGGAAAATTGACAGAGGTAAATAAAATTGATAACTTTACTCAGTGGACCAATCTAAAATCAATCAACTCTATACAGGTGGATACCTTAAAGGGTCGCTGACAGGACAGTTATCGTTTAAATTTGAATGATGTAACGTTTTTCCACACAATAATCGTCCTGTGTAATAGGGCTCTTCGGCTTGAATGCAATGGAAACAGTTTTATTTGTAAGTTTCTACTCTGACCTACTTCTCCTTATGAGCTGCAATGAATATGACGCCTTAAGGGTAGCTTCACACGTACCGTATCGCTGCGGTTTTATCAGTGCATTTTTAACGGTGCGTTTTTATCGCTGCGTTTTTGCTGCGTTTTTTACATGCGCGTTTTAATTTTCACATGATTTTCATGTAAAAATCGCACCAAAAACGCAGCGATAAAAACGCACCGTGTTCTCTGAGTTTTAGAAACCCTGAGAACTTCCTGAGATATTGTTAGAAACTTACTCCACTGGGATCTAGCACCATCCTCTTGCACTTCGGACCAGATGAAGTCACGGAGATCCAACTTTGTCCCTGGATACCATAGCTCGGCATCATTGGGCTTCATCTGGAATTCAGCACAGCTGTCCCCTAATGTGCTTGGCTGACTGACAGCTTGTCTGCCAGTCAGAACTGTGGAACACAGCTGATTAGTCTTTGGAGCCAGGAATCCAAACCAATAGGGGCTGGACTGGTCTCCTGATTCCCTATAAGTTGTTATCAGGGTGCAGTGTCCCAGAACAGAAGTTTTCTCTAATTTCCCTCAAAAGTGTATATTGGTGTCAGGATTTGTTCTTATTTGTATGGTGTGATAATGCAATAGGCTTGGTGAGTCACTTGACTGTTCCCCTGCTGCCATAGTAACTCCAATAGCCGTCGAGCTTTGGCTGGGGATACCATGTCACTTCCTCTTTACCTCAGTCTTCTCCCTACCTTTAAGGGAGGAGGTTGTGTATTCCTTTCCTCTACCTTCAAGAGGGAAGGTTGTGTGTGCCCTCTCTCCACTGTTAGGAGAGAAGGACGTGTGCTCTGTTGCTCCAGTGCTGACCAGAAGTAGTCCAGTTGGAACCTGGTTCCTTATTCTCAAGTTCTCCAAGATTCTCATCTCTAACAAAGATCTGGGTGTCGTTCTTCAGTCACTATTCTCATCATCATCTATTATTGCGCCGGGCCACTCCACTGAGAGTAGTAGTAGGTGGTACTACTGGGTAGGAACCCGGGTAGCCGCTTGCCTGATGTTATGTCACGGTTTTGGCACGAGGGATAGCAGCTAACCAGCGGGGACCTGACCATGCGGAGGCCGAGCAATTCTTCGTTGACCCTAGTCAAGGCACCAATAATTAAACCAATGCCAAGGTTCAGAAACAACGGTAGTTGTGCATTTATTGAAACGGTGGTAACTAGTGGCAACAGTCTCTTCGGATGCAACCGTCAGAGTCAGAGTAATGGGTGATGCTGCAATAGGCTGTGATGGTAGTGTACTGAATGATAGGAGCAGTAGTAATACTGAAGATAAGATGCTGGGCGGCATGGAGCTGAGATAAATACTTGCTGTTACTGATGATGAGAGATGATGAGAGTAATCACTGGAGACAGCACCTAGATCTTGTGGTTAGGATGAGAATCTTGAGAACTTGAGAATGGAACACAGCCAGGTCCCGACTGGACCGGAACACTTCTGGTCAGTACAGGAGCAGGTACCGCAGGGTTGCGGCCTTGTGACACAGGAGCAGCAGCAACACACACCCTTCTCCCCTGAAGGTGGAGAGAAGAATGAGGTAGAGAGGAAGTCACATGGTATCCCCAGCCAAAGCTCGATGGCTATTGGAGTTACCATGGCAGCAGGGGCAGTCACATGACATCAAGCCATTGCATCATCACACCATTAGGCATATTGGACTGAATATACATGAGAAGTACCATACTTGAACACTTAGGGGCGACATAATACCATTAGGCACTGAAAACTGAATATGCATGAGAAATAAATGAAATAACAGACCTGAATACTGAGAGGGGTGACACAATATACACAGTTTGCAGTGGGACTATGTTTCCATAACAGAACTGACTATAATAAAGGTGCAGACATAAAGCCACAGAAAAATACTCTGTTCTGGGACACTGCATTATCATCAACAGCAAGTATTCATTTCAACTCCATTCCGCCCAGTATCATATCTTCAGCACTACTACTCCCATCATTCAGTCTCTTTGCTTCAAGTAACGCTATCATCACAGCCTATTGCAGCATCACCCATTTTACAGTTATATTCAAGTCTGCCTTAATCCTGGTTGCATCCAGAGAGAGTGTTGCTATTAGTTACCACCGTTACAATAAACCCACAACTACCGTTGTTTCTGAACCCTGGCATTGGTCTAGTTATTGGTGCCTTGACTAGGGACAACGAAGAATTGCTCGGGCCCCGCATGGTCAGGTTCCCGCTGGTTAGTCAGCTCCCCTCGTGCCAATACCGTGACCTAACATCTGGCAACTGGCTACCCGCGTCCTACCCAGTACAACCACCTATTACCACCCTCAGCAGGAGGCTCCAGCGCAAATTTTGGCTTCACGAACAGGATTCAGACTATGTTGTGCCGATCTCCAGTACCCCTAAAGGTGCACTACAACTCCCAGAAGGACTTTGCCTGGGGTGGTGTTGCTAAAAGTGGACAGTTTGCTGCCTTGTCATGGGATTTGTGGATGTGCCCTGTGACCTCTTTGCGGCCCTCCCATGTGGGCCTACTACTCTGGAATTATTTGCTGCACATTGCCCTAAAGCAGAAGGGGTTAATCACCATGCCGCCAAAGTGCGGGAATCGCCCGGCGCTATAGACTTTGCTGCAGTTTCTCCTGATTGGCTGCTCAAGTCGGATGACGTCACAGTTGCTGGGCAGATTGGGGAGTCGAGCTTTCTGCCCTCTCGCTCCTTCTCCTTCCTCCTGAAAAGCCCACCAGTGCGTTGCAAGATGGCGGCCCACGAGGAACGTTTGTCTGCAGCCACAGCTCCCGTGATGCCGGAGCTGCTGGAGAGCATACCACCACGCGATCCTGCCTGCCTACTAGCACCGCTCCCGTCCTACAGCGACACCAGCTGGGGCGCTGCCCCGTCGGATGATGAGAGTCACAGCCGGGCCTCCACTCCGGCCTCCGCTTATCAGGACGGGGAATCCACTCCTGGTGCCAGCATCTTGCCGAAACCGGATCGTTCCAGTGCCTCCGACTTAGCCTTCTCTACCGGAGGGTACACGTCACCGGAGGGTGGTCCGTTCGTAAGTGACCCGACTTTCTTATCCCCCATCCCGGGCCTCAAAGTAAAAGACTCGGCCAAGGCCTCAGTGACCCCGGGTCTTTGGCAGCCTTCAGGGCATGATTCGCCGCCCTGATAAGTTGAAAGGACACTAAGTTGTTATACAGTTCTTCAGTGCCTGTCCCAGAGCCTTTTCATGATCGATGGTTTTCATTGCTAAAAGAGACTCATTCTAAACAGAGACACTTATTCAGTTCTTCCTAGAGCACTTCCATGAGTATATGGTTATAAAGGTCTATTATTGCACTCTAGTATTGCACTTCAATAGTCAGAGTTTATTTTCATATCAGAGTTGTATATTTTTCCTCCTCCTCTGAGTAAGAAGCACGTTTATATCAGAGAAAGTCTATTTTTCAAAGAGTGTATTTCCTAAAGAGTATTATATTTTCCTCATATATTGTGTTATTGTATTCTCAACTGGAGAGATTCCTTTGAGACAGTGTTCTTCAGGACCTCACAGTATTTTGTCTTCTGCGTTCCCTTCCTATTGTTTCCATTGTTTGTCCATCCCTGTTTTGTCCCACCACACCGTAGTTGTTACACATAGTCCCACTCAACACTTACACTTGTCCATACATACTGCACCTTTGGCACCTTTCGTGGGTCTGGCCTATTGAATAATTGTGATGTACGATTGACTGGTATGTATGAGGGATCCCAAATGTATGCTTGTGTTTATTATTTTCTTCTTTCTCTCTTCCAGGTGTCCAAATCACTCCATACACACATTTGTCAATGCACCCAAGGTCTAACACACGTCTTCACATGTTCTTTTTCCACTAGGGTAACTTATTTAATTGAAAACCTACTGTCTAAACTGCCTGGAATTTGAGGGTCGCCCGCCAGCAGTTGAGTAGTTCTGACTTCCATGTCAGATGGTTCACACACTAGCTACCTGGTCGCCAGAGTACGTTAGGCACCCCTAGGTGAAGTTCTGCCACTAGGGTTTTTCTCTCTCTTCACATTTCTTCTCATCACCTGTGCCTTGAGCGTGGGAAACACACATACACTCACACCCACATGCCTTCCTTTTGTCTTATTGTCTTGGTCAACCATGTTTCACATATACTTCAACTTCAGATTCGCCGAGGTCGGCTCATTCTTAGTAGGGAGGTATGCAGTGTCCCAGAACAGAGGTTTTCTCTAAGTTCTCTCAAAAGTGTATATTGGTGTCCGGATTTGTTCTTATTTGTATGGGTCCTAGTTATTCCTGTTCTGGAAACCATAATGGCCACTGCAAACTGTTGGTATTATGTCGCCCCCCCCCAGTGTTCAAGTATGGTACTTCCCATGTGTATTCATATACCTATGGTCCAATGGTGTAATAATGCAATAGGCTTGGTGAGTCACGTGACTGTACCCCTGCTGCCATAGTAACTCCAATAGCCGTGAAGCTTTGGCTGGGGATACCATGTCATTTCCTCTTTACCTCAGTCTTCTCCCTACATTCAAGGGAGGAGGTTGTGTAGTCCTTTCCTCTACCTTCAAGAGGGAAGGTTGTGTGTGCCCTTTTTCCACTGTTAGGAGAGAAGGACGTGTGCTCTGCTGCTCCAGTTCTGACCAGAAGTAGTCCAGTCGGAACCTGGTTCCTTATTCTCAAGTTCTCCAAGATTCTCATCTCTAACAAAGATCTGGGTGTCATTCTTCAGTCACTATTCTCATCATCATCTATTATCATCAACAGCAAGTATTCATTTCAACTCCATTCCGCCCAGTATCATATCTTCAGCACTACTACTCACATTATTCAGTCTCTTTGCTTCAAGTAAAGCTATCATCACAGCCTATTGCAGCATCACCCATTTCACAGTTATATTCAAGTCTGCCTTAATCCTGGTTGCATCCAGAGAGAGTGTTGCTATTAGTTACCACCGTTACAATAAACACACAACTACCGTTGTTTCTGAATCCTGGCATTGGTCTAGTTATTGGTGCCTTGACTAGGGACAACGAAAAATTGCTCGGGCCCCGCATGGTCAGGTTCCCGCTGGTTAGTCAGCTCCCCTCGTGCCAATACCGTGACCTAACATCTGGCAACTGGCTACCCGCGTCCTACCAAGTACTTCCACCTTCTACCACCCTCAGCAGGAGGCCCCCACCAACCCTCACTGTAATCAACAGGTGAGGTGTCCCACTGATACAGTTCATGGTTGTAAGCTCCCTGCCATAAGCTGAGTATGGTATCACAGTCACCAATGTGACCTTTTTCTTTAAAAGAAAAAAAAACAAGTTCATTGATTGAATAGAAGACTTTCACTGAACCTCCTTTAGTCACCTTGACCTCCACTTCCACAAGTCTTTCCATCTCGCTAGGAACAACTTTAGTGATAAGCTCCATAGGTCATTCAATCCAATGGGTTTCTTTATCCATTAACCCCTTAAGGACAAAGCCAATTTGCAATTTTGCACTTTCGTTTTTTTCCTCCTTGTGCTTAAAAGGCCATAGCACTTGCATTTTTGCACCCAGAAACCCACATGAGCCATTATTTTTTGTGCCACTAATTGTACTTTGCAATGACAGGCTGTCTTTTTTTCATAACGTACACTGCAAAACAAAAAAAACAACAATAAAAAAAATTGTGGTAAAAAAACGCATTTCTTTTATTTTGGGGGTATTTGTTTTTACGCCGTTCGCCCTGGGGTAAAATTAACTTGTTATACATGTTCCTCAAGTCGTTACCATTACAACAATATGTAACATGTATAACTTTAATTTTATCTTATGGCCTGTAAAAAATTCAAACCATTGATAACAAATATATGTTCCTTAAAATTGCTCTATTTCCATGCTTGTAGCGCTTTTATCATTTGGTCTATGGGGCTGTCTGATGTTTCATTTTTTTGTGCCATGATGTGTTCTTTCTATCGATACCTTGATTGCGCATATGCGACTTTTTGAACGCTTTTTATTACAATTTTTCTGGAATTGATGCGACCAAAAATGCACAATTTTGCACTTTGGGATTTTTTGCGCTTACGCCGTTTACCGTGCGAAATCAGGAATTTGATAAATTAATAGTTCGGGCGAATACGCACACGGCGATAACAAACATGTTTATTTATTTATTTTTATTTATAACATGGGAAAAGGGGGGTGCTTCACACTTTTATTAGGGGAGGGGGCTTTTTATTAATAATAACACTTTTTTTTTTTTTAACACATGTACTAGAAGCCCCCCTGGGGGACTTGTAGTATATGCACACTGATCTCTCATTGAGATTGTTATACAGCATAGATCAATAAGATAGGCACTAGATTGTTTTCGGCTGCTGCAGCCGAAAGCAATCGAGTGGCGAGCCGGGATCAGCGCCATTACGGCACAGACCCCAGCGGGTAATGGATGTGTGGATCTTTCCTCCAGGAAAACATCCCGGGGGGCGATCCACCCCACTAGATACCAGGGACGTGAACAGCCCACTGTCAGGATCGGGTGATACAGACACAACAAGACAGTGGGCCCTAGGTCTTAACCCACCCAATGTCCCTGCCTGCTTTCCCGGATCGGCCCTAGGCGGCTGTGGACAACCACGTAGATGTTCCCTACACTGATAAAGTGCACACAGAACGAGACGGACGAACAAACATAAAAGAATGGTAAACAGGCCGGGTCAAATCCAAACAGGCAACGCAGTACAAAATCAGAAGGCAAAGGGATCGTCAAATAGTCAGGCAGAAGGTCAGATAACAAGTCGAGTAAAACAGAGGGATTAGAAAAGGGGTTCGCAGGAAAATACGGGGGAGCTGGAACCAAGAGTTAACCTAAATAACTAGCGCTGGAACTCTGCATCAGCTTTGTATTATGCTGAGCCAGAGCCCGGTCCGGATCCTCATTGGACCGGCGCTCTGATCCTCCAGGCTGCAGACAGGCAGAGAACCCCGTCAATCAAACAGACCAACCAGCTGTGTAATCAAGTCCCACAGCTTCTCAGCTTAACTCCTGCATTGCCAGGAAGCTGAGAAGCAAGCGGGTGTGTCAAACAAAAGCAAAACAGACCCAATTCAGACCAGGTTACTGCACAATGCTGACACCAGCATTTTAATTGCAGTTTCTTCTTCTGACAGGTGCATTTAAAATGCTGATTAGCGGGCACAGCAATCGGACCGTGCCCACTAATAGCCGCGGTCCCGGGCTACATGCCGCACCCACGACTATGGCGGTTCAGAGCGGGGTCGCCCCGTGGCCCCCCTCTGAAGTCCCCGAGGCGACCACAGGGCGTAAATATACGCCCTGTGTTGTTAAGGGGTCAAAGGGGTTATCCAGTGCTACATAAACGTGGCCACTTTCTTTTTTAGAGACAACATGACTCTTGCCTCCACTTCAGGTGTGGTTTGCAATTAAGCTCCATTCACTTCAATGGAACTAAGCAGCAAAACCCTGCCCAAGCTGGAGACAAGAGTGGGGCTGTTTCTGTAAGAAAGTGGCCATGTTTTTGTAGCGCTGGATAACCCCTTTAAAAGAAAAAGGTCACCTTCTTGGAGATTAGGTCTTGAAGACTGCCAATTGTTATGGTTTTAAAGCATGTGGAGATACTTTCCAGCGATGCCAAAACATGTTAGATAGATGTAGAGCCTGTTTCCAATGGTGTCTGTAGATGTCGCTGTGATCAAAGGTGCCTGGTAGGATAGCAGCCGTTTCAACCTTCTGGGTAAGAATAGGGATGAATGAACTTTTAAAAAGTTCGGTTCGGTTCGATCCGGCGAAGTTTCGTGAATTTCGGATCGGTCCGAACCGAAAACGAACCTTGCTCTAACGGCTGAATAATTGCAGCTACAATAGTGGGAGTGTGATAGGGTATAGTTTCGTTTAGTTGAAGTTGATATTACAATGAAAAAAAGTGGGGAAATTTTTTTCCAAAAATAATGAGAAAAAAAATAAATAATAGGAATAAAATTAATAAAATATAGTGAATCAAAGTGGCAAAATAGTGAAAAAGAATATTGGAAAAAAAATTTTTACAAGGAGGATGCGGCAGCACTTGATTGCACCCAGGCCAGTATTGTTGAGAAGAGACAAGTCGAGAACCAGGAGGAGGCAGCAGTAGATTGCTCGCCTCTCAGTCCAGTATTGTTGAAAAGAGACAAGTTGAGCAGCAGGAGGAGGCAGCAGTTGATTGATTCCAGTCCAGTATTATTGAGGAGAGGCTACTTGAGGAGGAGGCAGCAGTTGATCGATTCCAGGCCAGTATTATGGAGGAGAGGCTACTTGAGGAAGATGAGGCAGCAGTTGATCGATTCCAGGCCAGGATTATCAAGGAGAGGCTACTTGATGAGGAGCATGCAGCAGTTGATCGATTCCAGGCCAGTATTATCGAGGAGAGGCTATATGAGGAGGAGGCAGCAGTTGATTGATTCCAGGCCAGTATTATAGAGGAGAGGCTACTTGAGGAGGATGAGGCAGCAGTTGATCGATTCCAGGCCAGGATTATCAAGGAGAGGATACTTGATGAGGAGCATGCAGCAGTTGATCGATTCCAGGCCAGTATTATCGAGGAGAGGCTATATGAGGAGGAGGCAGCAGTTGATCGATTCCAGGCCAGTATTATTAAAAACAGACTACTTCAGGAGCAGGAGGCAGCAGTTGATCGATTCCAGGCCAGTATTATTGAGGAGAGGCTACTTGAGGAGGATGAGGCAGCAGTTGATCGATTCCAGGCCAGGATTATCAAGGAGAGGCTACTTGATGAGGAGCATGCAGCAGTTGATCGATTCCAGGCCAGTATTATCGAGGAGAGGCTATATGAGGAGGAGGCAGCAGTTGATCGATTCCAGGCCAGTATTATTAAAAACAGACTACTTCAGGAGCAGGAGGCAGAAGTTGATCGATTCCAGGCCAGTTTTATTGAGAAGAGGCTACTTGAGGAGGAGGCAGCAGTTGATTGATTCCAGGCCAGTCTTATCGAGGAGAGGCTACTTGATGAGGAGGAGGCAGCAGTTGATCGATTCCAGGCCAGTATTATTAAAAACAGACTACTTCAGGAGCAGGAGGCAGCAGTTGATCGATTCCAGGCCAGCATACTTAAAAACAGACTACTTGAGCAGCAGGAGGAGGCAGCAGTTGATTGATTCCAGGCCAGTAAAATCGAGGAGAGGCTACTTGAGGAGGAGGCAGCAGTTGATCGATTCCAGCCCAGTATTATGGAGGAGAGGCTACTTGAGGAAGATGAGGCAGCAGTTGATTGATTCCAGGCCAGTATTATGGAGGAGAGGCTAATTAAGGAGGAGGAGGCAGCAGTTGATTGATTCCAGGCCAGTATTATCGAGGAGAGGCTAATTGAGGAGGAGCCAGCAGTTGATCGATTCCAGGTCAGTATTATTAAAAACAGACTACTTCAGGAGCAGGAGGCAGCAGTTGATCGATTCCAGGCCAGGATTATCAAGGAGAGGCTACTTGATGAGGAGCAGGCAGCAGTTGATCGATTCCAGGCCAATATTATCGAGGAGAGGCTATATGAGGAGGAGGCAGCAGTTGATCGATTCCAGGCCAGTATTATTAAAAACAGACTACTTCAGGAGCAGGAGGCAGCAGTTGATCAATTCCAGGCCAGTATTATTGAGGAGAGGCTACTTGAGGAGGAGGCAGCAGTTGATTGATTCCAGGCCAGTATAAATAAAAACAGACGACTAGTGATCAGGGGCGGATTAACTTTACCTTGGCTTTACCTTACCTTACCCCCCCCCCCCCCCCCCCACCCCACTGTAACTATGGAAGCACTAGCCTGGCGTTCATAGTACAGGATAGATAATGTCATGATGTCCTGATTTGTGCAAAATTGCCATTAAAAAACAGTGATTTTTTGCAAATCATGGCAGAAGTGTAGCCAGGAGACTGTACACCATTGAAAGTATAAGTCTTTTTGGGTGGTCATGGGCCCCCCAGGAGCTCAGGGCCACGGGCTGCCGCCCAAAACGCCCCTATTATAATCCACTACTGCTAGTGAGGATTATATTTCTATTTTTGTTCCTCGGCTTACAAAGTTCTGACAAACTGAATCTACTTACTCCTACGAAGCAGGTTCACTGGCCATGATACAATTGCATCTAGGGGGGCCACGTGATTGTTTTGAGAAACAAATGTATCTTTTTTTGTTCCTATGTGTATATGCCAAGGTTATTTCGCCATTTTCTGTATGTTCATATCCGAAGAGTGAAAGCAATTCACTCAATTAGCTTATTTAGAACTGTGAAGGCAAATCGATGGAGGCAGATATGGTTATCGATAAATCACTCATCGACATTCATGGACTAATCTTAGAAGTAAGTATTTGATAACGCCTTGCAATTAATGAGTTAATAAATGTTGACATAGGTGGAGTTCTAACAGCTTACCGCTTTTTGGCTTATCATTGTGAGTCTGAGAAGCGATGTGTGTGACAGTAACTTGATGTATTTTTTAGAGTTAGTGTCAAAATTAAATGTACAGGTCTGGTCTTCGAATATATCAGATATCTGTTCTCAATAATGCTTACATTCTGTCCCGGTACTTTACATTGCTTCATTTTATATATGTGTTGTTAAAGGCTCTTTCCTTCCTAATTTCTCAATTACAAGTTAGTCATGAATGATCTTTATTTATGACGAAGCTAAATGTTTATTATGGATTTTTGCCCCCACCCATTGCCCTGTGTGACTACTTTGGTCACCATACTTTGCTGATAGTAGTTCACGTCTCTACGAATGTGTGTAATTCCTATGGCTTGCCCATAAGGGTTAGCTCTAAATCGCACTATACATTTATATGTGTTAGGGTACAAACACACACACCGTATACGCAGCAGATACGCAGCAAATACGCAGCAGATCTGCAGCAGATTTGGTGGTGCAGATTTGATGCTGTGTTCAGTTATTTAGATCTAATCTGCTGCGTATTTGTTGCGTATTTGCTGTGTATCGCAGCAGTAAATAGGCTGCGTATACGGTGTGTGTGTTTGTACCCTTAGGCTATGTGTCTGTGTGAAACATAATGCAATGTATTTCCAATTGTAGCCAATGTACCGCTAATTATGTTTGATTCGCTATGTTTGTGTAATGTCTCTTCCAGGAATTTTCTTTGTTTGATCACATGTTGCTGAGAAACGAGGATGTGACTTATGGTTTGTGTTAGCGAGCTGCCCGTGCTGCTAACTCACTCCCCCCTCCCCCATCCCCCCTCCGGATTGTGGTGTTGAATTCACTAGTACGTTATGTTTTAAATATTTGAGGCTTACACTATGACCACATGATGGGAGTAGTTGTGTACTGTGTATATGATATGGGCCGGCAGCAGACATAATGGAGGGAGAGGGAGGAGGGAGGGAGTTAGCAGCACGGGAAGCTCCATAACCCACCCACATAAGTGACATCATTTTTAGTCAGCAACATTGCCTCTAACAAGGAAAAAGCCTCGACTAGCTATTACCTTACCAAGCGAGCATTGTTTGCAAGAGGTTTATATTATTTATTTATCTTTTTATTAAGGTCCATGCTCGGCCACTGCTATGGGACGGCCCTGCGCCTAGGTTGGGACAAGCATAGTAGATTACAGAAGTTGATCATTGGTAAGTTATTTACCCACTATGTCAAACAAGAAACTCTACTGTTATGGTCACCTGACGCTCATATATTACTAATGTCTGTACGTTTTTTGCTTTCAGCCAAACATGTGGAGACCAAGTGGTCCAGTGTGAGGGACAGATTCATCAGGGAGTGACGGCAGCTGATGAGGCGTGGGGCCTCACAAGAAGAACTCGGCTCTTTGCGTTTTGCCCCAATGCTGCGTTTCATTTTGAATGCCAGCAGACAGCGTCAGTAAGTGTGTGTCTTAATTGCATCTGTCCATGCTAGGATCAGATGATGTCAGTATTAGTTCAGTCTATTATGTGTGCAGACATATAGACATGTGTTACGTAGACAGAGATTATATACATCAAGCTTCCTGCAGGGGGACCTATATATTTCTGGAACTGGATAATAATAAAGTTACTAACAATAATGCTTCCCCTGCTGTACACTCAATATTCTTTATAAATGCAGCGTGCCCTAACTGGATACTAAAAATTGTTTAATAAGTCGATGATGTAAGACCTAACTGGAGTTCGATTTAGCTACAAAGCACGGACAGGTTAAATGGCGACAAATGTGCCCCAATGTTTACATATGACCTAACAATGTCCCACTCATTTCTCAAGTGAGATTTTTAGGGAGCCAAGGGCTAATTAGCGCAAGATGTGAGAATAAATTACTATTTCTTTGCAGACATATTATTTTCCCTGAGCATCATTTTTGGGAAGCAGAGCGAGAATGTTGATCAATAGTCTAGATTATGCGCAAAGGTAAGGCTAACACCAGGGGCGTAACTAGAAATGGCTGGGCCCCATAGCAAACTTTTGATTGGGTCCCCCCCCAGGAGATCAGCAGGGCTACCCGGTGCTGCAAATGATGACGGCTCAGGGGGCCCAGTGTATTGCAGGAGCAGCCCATGGGGCCCCCTGATGCGGCGCTATGGCTGCTATGGCTGCTATAGTGGTAGTTACGCCCCTGGCTAACACATTGGACATACTGGATAAAAAAGGACACATCCCTAGGTAAGAAGTCTTGCTGGGGTAACGATGAATAGACAATCAGGTTCTGAGGATACAGGAATTAAAGACCTTGCGTTAATGATAGCAGATATTCAAGCAAGGACCAATGTCCAAAGTGACCAATGTCTCATAAATAGGCACAGAAGACTTATAGCGCATTAGCATAGAGTCGAGTATTCTGCATGCATTTCAAATCATGCATTTCCATATAGGATGAATGTGGAGGGTTAAACACCCACATACACCTGTTGTTAGACAAGAAGTTGTCTAGTTCTAGATCTTTGCAGGCTCCCACAGAGTTAGTGCCACATTTGAACCTCAGCTGTTTGACAGGTCCATGAATGAAGAAAAATTTTAGAAGGGCATTAATGAAGTAAGAGGAATGGATGGAATCACTTCAATGCGTACTGCTCGAATGCTAAGACAGGTAAACAGCATTGCCCATCGTTAGCTGTTTGCAGCTTGAATACCAACTGACCATGGACCAAAGACATCTACTCCGACATAAAAGTTGGATCAGTACTTAGACAGTCCGCTAGCAGGTTTGCCATTTGCTGCTGTTGCTGACTTCCCCTTAACTAGTGACTCTTAACATATTTATGGAGTACAGAGGCGATACTTCTCTTTATGTCTATAAATTGGCTGACCTGATGGCATATTCAGTGAACTGTCTGCCTTGGTGCTGTACTTGCTCATGATGCTGTTGGATCAGCAATGTGGCAACATATTGTCCACCTGGTATGATGATAGGGTTTTGTTCTTTGCTACACAGGTCCGATTTCTCTATCCGACCACCCACGCTCAGTAATTTGTGGTGATTAAACATTGGGTTGAGTTTGTAGAGTGCCCTGCTCCTAGACAAACTGACATTTTTGGAGGTGCTGTCGATATCCTTACAATACACTTGTTGAACACAATAGATAATAACTTGTTCAGCATGTTCCAGGTCAGCGTCTGTAGGATGTTTCTTTCACATATTTTCAAATTAATTCCATGCATACACTAGCAAGCTAGTGCTTAGCATTAACTTATAAAACAGCTAATACTATCCCTTACTTATTACCCAAGTAACCACTGCAACAGAGGAACTGGAAAGAGCCAGGTACCGGCAGGCATGGACCATCAAAATTAGAGGTCTGAATCTGAAGTGGTAACAAGCTGACATTAATAGGCTGGTGAAGACCAAATATATATATATTTTTTTCCCTGAAAAAAGTGAGGTCCCCCCTTTTTCCATAACCAGCCAAATTTAAACCAACCAGCAACAGCCTGGCTTTATGCTGACCCTTGCCAGCAAAATATTAATCGCAGAAAAGTTTATG
Source organism: Dendropsophus ebraccatus (assembly GCF_027789765.1). Lineage (NCBI taxonomy): Eukaryota > Metazoa > Chordata > Amphibia > Anura > Hylidae > Dendropsophus > Dendropsophus ebraccatus. The sequence continues at coordinate 21,690,713 of NC_091465.1, forward strand.
TCACAGAAGATATGGAGACTTGACTTTGCACTCTATACTATTTTGCACTCTATATTACTGATTTACCAGTCACGATGCTTAACAGTAGAGATAAGTGAAGCAAATCTGACAAATTCCGTTTTGCAGCAAATCAGGTAAATTTGGTTTGTAGCTGTTTGCGAATTCCCCATCAGTGGCGAAGCTACCATAGAGGCAGGAAAGGCGGTTGCTATGGGGCCGTGGAGGGAGGGGGCCTATGGAAGATAAGAGCCTCCTGTGTCATTTTGCTTAACCCCTTATGTACTGCAGTGTGTAAGTGACCCAGTGTCCTCTTACATGCTGCAACACAAAAAAGGGTTAATATAAGCTCAAGACAATTAGCTCTCTGATAACCTCTGAGCTCCTGCAGAGGTCAGGGGTTATCAGTGCAGAAGTAGAGAAGGAGTGAACTAATTGTCTTCTGTATTAACCCTTTGTTTGTTTTGCAGCATGTAAAAAAACACTGGGTCACTTACACACTGCAGTAAATAAAGGGTTAAAGTGACTGTACCACCAGGCCCATGATGAAGCACTGGAAGCGGGCCGACCCACCCTTAGTGGGAAGAAACCCCAGCCCCACCATGATGTGACTCCATTAGAATCGATGGAACCCTATCAAAGAGGGGCTAGGGTTTCCTCCCACTAAGGGTGGGTCGGCCCGTCTCCAGCGCTTCAGCCTGGGCCTGGTGGTACAGTCACTTTAAGCAAAAGGTAGTCTGCTCCTGCACCTATGTATATAACCATGAGGCTCCAGTTACAGCAGGGAGATAGAGACAAAGAATAGAGAGAAGAGGGAGGGTGGATTGTGGGTGGTTTTCTGTGGGAGCAGTGAAGCCATTGTCCAGTATACCAAGTAATTTGGTGACTGTTCATTATACCAAGTAACTGGGTGCTGGGTGTGCATTATAGAAAGTCACAGTGAACACAGTATCCATCTTAATACCTCACTTGGTACTCATTTACCAATGTCCACTGCAGTCCTGTGAGAAAATTGATATTACACAGTTGATCCACCAATGTCCACTATTATCCATGGTGAAAATTGAATGATTGACAGGCTGACATTTTAAGACACTGTCACAGCGACAGCTGTTGAAAAAAAAATCGCTACTCTGTAATAGTCCCACTATTGTAGCTTCTATAGTTTGCCTGTTTTAATAAAAATTTGTTTGTATGCAAACTTGGCGAAATGAATTTCCAAATGATTTGCTCATGTCTACTAAACAGCATACGGTACACGGAAGGGTTTTTGTTAGTGCAAGGGGTAAACATTTTCTTTTTTAAGGTCATCTAGTCAAGTGCCTCACTCTTTGCCAATGAGAGCAATTTCTAGTCACCTAATGTCTCTCAGCAATTGAAGCAATAATTCCACCAGTGTGTCATTAACGGTGAGGTGCCGGCTGCTGGTTGCAACTGGCCCCAGCGCGCTCCACTCAACAAATATCAAGGTCCAAATTAGGGATGAGTGAACCGAACCATTACGAACCAGATTCGTTACGAACTTGGCAAAAAATTCAGTTTGGCACCGAACCGAACTTTGAGAAGGTTTGTTACGAATCTGGTAAAAATAACAACGGCGATGCAAAATTGTACTTTTTTTCACAGAATAGACCAGGATACAAGGGATTATTACTCCTATAATCCCTTGTATCCTGGTTTTCTGTGAATATCAACATGTGTGACGTCACCCCTGTTAGGGTGAGACCTTAAATTAGTCTCCTCAGATATACCTGGGTGCTGCCTAATCAAAAATGCAATGTGACAGCTGTCTGTGAGTATTAACTAAGACACATGAAAGCAACTTCAGTGTTCAAACTTATCAAGCTTATTAAGGGGAAATCAGTTCATATCTTTACAATAAGGTTCAAAAAATAGAAGAACCCCGTTTAGCCGCAATAACAAAAAGTAAAAAAAAAAAAAAGTCCCATCCCTGTCCGAGAAAAAAAAAAGTCCCATCGGCTGTCCCATCACTGCACAGATGTGTAGAAAAATGTTGGCGACTTATTGGGATTCTTGGTGTGCAAGACCGTGCACCCCAGTGTTGATGTCTGGTCCTTTAATAATGGACAAAGAAAAAACTCAGCTCACCATAGGTGGTTTGTTGTGTGATGGTGGACATTCAGGCAGGAGCAAGTGGAATGGTAGCGGGCCGTACCCGGTAATAATGGTAAAAAGGAGGAGAAGATCCACAGCGTCCAAAAAAAGGTTTGTTGTCTTTATTGTGAGGCATATAAAAAGTTACAAAAGATAAAAACGTAGGCCTACATGTTTCGGGGAGTGATCAAGGGGGTGTGCTTCCCCGAAACATGTAGGCCTACGTTTTTATCTTTTGTAACTTTTTATATGCCCCACAATAAAGACAACAAACCTTTTTTTGGACGCTGTGGATCTTCTCCTCCTTTTTACCTTTAATAATGGGCAAGCATAGCCCCTGTTCAAGTCAGCTCTTGTACAGTGAACAGAACATATACATTTACACCAGCTAGAAAGAGATAGATAAAGGCAGGCAAGGTTAGGGCCAGTTCACACAGAGTAAAACTGGCGGAATCCTGCCAGCCTCAGTGTCATTCAGGCAGTCTATGGGAGCACCTGCGCACCTTCTCTCTCCGCCAGTTTTACTCCGTATGAACTGGCCCTTAGAGACGGTTATAGAAGGTTGATTAGGTATCAGGGACAAATAAAGGGTAGTGTGAGGGTAGTACTGTATGTAAGCTGTTTAGCTGTGAAATCACTCCTGTCCTGTCAGTTTGTGTGTCAGTACAAGCTGTCCACAGCTCTCCTCTGTGAATTTAATCCCGCAAAGCACCTTTCAGATTATATCAGGTGGCCAGTCCTTAAACCATGTCTAGCAGCAGAATAAGAGTCATTGTCAGAGTCAGCTTTTTTCCCTGCTTCATTCCTATTATTAATCAAGAGTCACATTTTTTTTATGTTGAAAAGCAGAAAAGTAGCAATAGCAGTAGCAGTTTTTAGCTGCATTTAGAGTCATACTTTGTGGCAAGTCTTATGGACATAGTCACAGTGAACATCTCTGGACTCCAATCTTTGTATGGGACACCTTTATAAGCATGATCTGTGACCTCTGTAATGTTGTACCAGGGCCATTTTTAGCACCGTGCGGGGCGGGTTATCGCACAGGGCGCTGACAGCAAGGGGGCACCCTCCTTCAACTTACTCAGAAGCTGTAGCCGACATTGTCTGTGCCCAGGGCAGCAGGTATAGACTTCAGTGCGCCCCTCACATAGCACCTGGCTCCTGGGAGAGCCCTTTTGGTTCCTGTCAGATGAAGTCCTGGTCTCTTCTGTTACAGCTAAGTGAGGGTGGGGGGCACTGGTAGGACAGATGTATGGTGTCCGGGCCAGTATGTGAGAGTGGGGAGGAGGGCAATGTGCAGCTTTATTCTCTGGAGTCTCTAGTTTCTAGTCACTTGTAATTATTGATGATAGGTTAACCTTACACTGCCTTCCTATGAATCAGTAACCTGTGCAGGCAATGTAAGGGTTGAACCTTAATCTCTTTGCTGCAATAAATAAGTGTCTGCTGAGGAGAAACTGAAGGAGCCAGAGAAGTGATATTAACAGTACAGGATCCATATTACTATAGTAAGGACCCCTTTACATGGTCCATTATGCAGCCATGTGCAGCCAGGTTGCTGTATCTGTAGTGCAGCCATCTACTGTAAATACATTACTATTGGCTGCACAACCCCTGTTTAGACAGGAAGATGTGCAACCAAGTGTTTCTTCGTCTGTTGGCTGATCGCTGGCCCTTTTATATAGCCATAGGGGAATGAACGTCCTTAGGAATACTCTTTAACCCCTTAACAACATCGGGTGTAAATGTACGCCCCCACAGGGGGGCTTTAACACTACGTAAAAGTACGGCTGTTGTTGCTGATGGCAACAACGGCCATACTTTTACCGCGGTGGAACAATGCCTGTTGTTCTATTGGATCCCGGCAAGAGCGTACACACATCGTGTGCGCTCCGGCCGGGATCCCATATGCCGCCGCAAACAACTGACATGTCAGTTTAATGTGGCCGGAATTCAGTGAATTCCGGCCGCAGAGAGACCTGTCAGTTCACACAGTGAAGCAAGCGGCTCCGGCCGCTTGCTTCACTGTGGGCTATGGGAACCCCTGATGCGGGCCTGCGCTGATGCGCCCGCATCAGAGCTCTGCGGCCAGAAGGATCATCCAGACGGTACTTAAGTACCGGCTGAGATGATCCGGCAAAAGACCGGCTGTTCCGTGACCCAGCCGGGGTCACGGAGCGGCCGGTCTCTTGCGTAGTGTGAACATAGCCTCAGGGTACGTGCACACTGCGGAATGGCGAAGGATAACCCTTTGTGCATTCCGCAGCTGGCACCCGCTGGCGGACTGACGGAGGCTCGTGTCTCCGCCTGTGTCATAGACTCCATTCTATGCACGTGTGGATTCCGTTGTCCGTCCAAAGAATGAACATGTTCATTCTTTGGACAGAGGGCGAAATCCGCCCGTGCATAGAATGGAGTGTAACACGAGCAGAGGCGCGCGCCTCCATCAGTCCGCCAGCGGGTGCCAGCTGCGGAATGCACAAAGGGTTATCCTTCGCCATTCCGCAGTGTGCACGTACCCTTATAAGTGTATGAAGTAAGGGACACCCGAATCCAGCCCCCAGATGCCCCCCCCCATCCTCTGAGTTAGTGGGAAGATCGTTTGGAAACCGATCTTCCCACAGCTGGATAAAGGTTGCCACCTGTACGGGGATAACTTTTATACCAGCACTCCCTCTTCCAGTCCCTCGCTGTCTGAGCTACTGTAGCTTGTGGCACGATCCGAAAATATCAGAAACAGTAATAATGCCCTAATATTTAGCAGCCATGGAGCAGACCCACGGCTTCTGGATACGAAAGACCCCATATCTCGCCAGGGCAAATTTTCCAGGTGACGTCCCACACACTGGAAAGCTGGAGACCCCAGAAGAAGTGCAGAGTTTGGCATAATGGGGGGATCAGGAAGGACATAATTTTCCAGTGTGACACCTGTCCTAATCACCCCGGCCTCTGCATACAGGATCGCTTCAAGGCGTACCACACGTTATTTGAGTTCCACATTTTCAAAATTCTTCCCCTTATTCCTATTTAAGGGGTCACCTTGATCCAGGGATTATTATGATCGCCATTTTGTCAGGAAGGAATTTTTTCCCCTGTGATGAGGCTACTGTCATAAACTAATAATTGGCCTAATACCCGCAAATAAATTAAAATTGTCCCTTTTCCCCAGCTAAATAGGTATGGCCGCCAATCCCATTAGAGACTTGCCAATATGCAATGACAAAGCCTCTGTGAGGACAGGACAGTAGAAACCCTCCACAAGTAACCACATTCTGGAAACTACACCCCATAAGGAATCTAACAAGGGGGGCAGCGGGGATATGGCCCCCTGGTGACGGGCACATTTGTGCCGTGAGAATGAAAAAAAATTTATTTTCGCGGCACATGTTTTACATATGTGCCCGTCACCAGTGGGGTCCATATGCTCACTGCACCCCTTGTTAGATTCCCTATGGGGTGCAGTTTCCAGAATGGGGCCACTTGTGGGGGGTTTCTACTGTCCTGGCAGCACAGGAGCTTTGTAATTGCGACATGACCTCCATCCTCCATTCCAGCCTCTAAATGGCGCTCTGTCAATTTGATAGCTTGCCTCAAAAAACACAAAATGTGTAGAGCAATTTCCCCTGAGTACGAAAATACCCCACATGTGGACATAAAGCGCCATGCGGGTGCAGGATAAGCCTTGGATTTGGCTGGAATGGATTTTGAGGGCTTTGTTGCATTTAAAAGGCCTCTGTGTTGCGAAGACAGTTGAAACCCCCCACAAGTGACCCATTATGGAAACTACACCCCTCAGGGAATGTAACAATGGGTGTAGTGAGCATATGGACCCCACTGGTGACGGGCACAAATGTGGAACAATGTGGCGTGAACATGAAATATTACATTTTTTACACTATAATGTTGGTTTAGCCTTAAATTTTTCATTTTCACAAGGGATTGAAAGAGCAAAAAACACACAAAATGTGTAGAGAAATTTCCCCTGAGTCCGTAAATACCCCACATGTGGACATAAAGCGCCATGTGGGCGCAGGGCAAGCCTCCGAACGGAAAGAGCGTCATTTGGAATTTGGAGGCTGGATTTGGCCATAATGGCTGACGCATGATATGTTACATTTACAGAGCCCTCGTGCTGCCAAAACAGTGGAACCCCCCCGCACACACACACACACACACACACACACACAAATGTAAAGATAAAAAATGAAGGCTAGAACAATGTTTTAGTGTAAAAAATTTAATTTTTCCTTTTTTATGCTACATTGTTCTGAAAATCTGTGAAGCACCTCTGGAGTCCAGATGCACACCGCACCCCTTGTTACATTCCTTTTGGGGTGAAGTTTTCTAAATGGTGTCCCTTTAGGGGTGTTTTTAAGGTTTTGGCACCCCAGAGCCTCTGCCAACCTGAAGTGGTACAGTCAAAAATTACCAAATATAACAGAGGCGTTGAAATTCACTAGGTGCTCCTTTAGATCTGAGGCTTTTGGTTGCGTCAAGTAACACAATAGGGCCACATATGGGGTATTTCTATTAACTGCAGAAAGGGGGGTGCAGAGTATGGGGGGTGCAGTTTCTGAAATGGGGTGCTTTGTGGGACTTTCTAACATACAGTCCCCTTAAATACACTGACAAATAACCTGAACAGGTCCCTAAAAATATCTGATTTGGAAATTTGCTGAAAATTTGGAAAATTGCTGCTTATCTTTTAAGCTTTCTATTGTCTAAAAAAAATGTAAGGTAGTTTAATAAATGCTGCCATCATAAAGTAGACATATTGCTAATGCTATTTAATATATAATTTATGTGGCATAACCATTTTCTATATAAGCAGAAAAGTTTCAAAGTTGGAAAAATGCATTTTTTTCACATTATTTTGTTGTTGTTTTTTCTTGTTATAAGTATCGACTCCAATTTATCAGAAATGTAAAGTACCATATGTCACGAGAAAACAATCTCAGAATCAGCCGGATAGGTAAAAGCACTCTCAAGTTATTAATGAATAAAGTGACAGGTCATATTCATAAAATTTGCCTTGGTCCTTAAAGCCATTTCAGGCCTGGTCCTGAAAGGGTTAAGGGGTTAAAGCAACTGTGTATCACCATCTAGCCACTCCCCAAACCGCCGGTACCACAAGTTTGGGGTTGACCCTTCTCCCAGTGACGGTATTTTGGAGAAAAAGTAATTTTATTGCTGCGGCGCAGCGTGATGCCTATATGGTCGGGCCTAAAGCATCCATGCCCAGAGCCTGCAGCACCTCCCCACTGGACGCGGATGCTTTAAGGTCCCACCATATTGTCATCCCGCTGTACCACAGCAATAAAATTACTTCTGATACATGTTGGTATAAACTTTTTTTGCTTTCTAACCAGCAGTGCCACCAGATAGATAGGCGATCAAAGGATGACAAATCTGCTTTAAAGTGATACTGTCACCCCCATTTTCAGCACCATCAGTTTTTATTGGTCTCTTCTTTCTTTCCTGCTTTAGCCCATTGCTGTAATCCACTTCACCCCTGTGACGTTGCCAGAAGGGGGAGTTGGGGGTGAGGAAGGAACACTCAAATGCATCACCACTGAGTGGATGATACATTTGGATTGCATCACTGAACTGATGAATGGTCTCAATGGCTGCAAAATGGTCTTAATGGCCATCTCATTGTCCATCAATGGTCAAAAGCATTTTTGGACAGAAAACAAAAAAACGAAAAGGAGACCATTGAAAAGAGTACTTTATGCATGTCCAGCAGAAGCCCTAATCGATTGTGCTTAGAGCAGTACATATATATAGAGAGAGAGAGACAGTGTTTTAATGTCTCCCTTACAGTAGCAAAAAATGGAAGCAGGCTTCCTCTAAAATTTAGACAAATACTTCACCTGCTTTTATCTAACCCCACATGAATCTTTGCAGCATGTCCCCAGTTAAATGCTCCTGTTCGTGAGTCCAGCCATCTCTTCAGCTCCATGATGCATCTGTCACTGACCTTCAGCATTATGATGCGTTTGAAAAACTCACAGGCTGCATAGAGAAGATGGACCATGGGACCAGTGCTGAGGTCAATCAGGACATCTCCTTAATATAGCCTGAAGAAAAAAGTACATTTCATACTTTTTCAGGAGTCATAGCGTTTTCATTACTTCTACCAAGCAAATGTAGGAAGACTTATTTTGTTATATTTTTCAGTTACACAATTTTTGCGGTACATACTGTTTACTTATCAGCTTGTATTAAAGGGAAATTAAAGGACTGTACTCTGCTGTTATGTTCCAATAGCGGTTTGGTATACTGGGGTGGGACTAACAAACTAACTAGTTTGCAAATCGAGTAAAGACTTTTTGAAAACAGAGCTAAGGATCAAGGTAAGAATATTATCCGCATCCTTACAATTATGTGCCCTTTGGGAACATAAAAGCAGATTAGATTCTCTAACAGTTAGTTTCCCGTTACTGTTATTTAACCCTTTGCCGCATAAACACGTACCGGCATGTCCATTTCTGCACAGCGTTCCGGCAGTATGACGTGTTGGTACATGACAGGGATGACACGGGCTCAGGAGTTGCGTCCGTCTCATCCGCAACTGCCGAGATCTAAGCTGAGCCCAGATCTCGGCAGTTAACCCTATACGTGCCCTCAATCAGTGTGATCGCAGCACCTATGGTGCTACAAGAAGGGAGAATGCTCCCTTTGTCCCTCATTGGGGCTTTGTGGTGAGATTGCACAGCCCCGATGGTTGCTGTGACGTCAGGGGGCTTCCCCGAAGCCTCCTGGTGTCTCAGCTACGGAAGCTGATCAGGCTCAGCCTAAGGCTGAGTCTGATCAGCTTTGCCTACTACAGGCATATTGCATTGCAGTGCTGATCAGCACTACAGTGCAATATGCCTGTAATCAGGCAATTACATAGTGAAGTCCCCATGGTGAGACAAAAAAATTATTAAAAAATTGTTAAAAAAAAAGCACACACACACAAAAATAGTTATAATAAAGTAAAATTCACATATAATCCCCATAGCCCCAAATACAATAATACATGTTGGAAAAATAATAAAAATAAAAAGTACTCATATTTAGTATTGCTACATGTGTAATGACGCTGGCAGTAAAATTATTACATGATTAAACCTCTGCTGTGACCACAGAAAATTATAAATGCGAAAAATGCTAATTTTGTCTTTTTTTCATGAAAAAATAGCATTTTTCACAAAAAAAAATTTTTGGCATATCAGCCAAAATGTTCCACTAACCTAAAGTATAATATGTCACAAAAAAACTATCTCAGAATCAGATAGAAAAGTAATAGAATCACGTAGCTACAACCAAATAAAGTGAGACAGGTTGGATTTAAAAAAAAAAAAAAAGGGCTCTGGTCCTGAAAGCCAAAAATCAGTCCAGTCCTGAAGGGGTTAAAGGGAATGCAAGAAAAAAAAAACTTGAAAATGCAATTTCACATACTCATCCTGAGGCTAAAGTTAATAGAGGGCTCAAGTGCACCTTTAATGACCCTAGGATGAGTTCTGTCATTAGTAGCTATCAGTCTAGATTCCTCAGTCAAAACTGACAAACAGTGAAGCACTACATCATTGGTTAGTTCAAGGTTCTGGTCAGCAGAGAAACAATAGATTGCTATGGCAGTCCTTCTAAAGGCTTCGATACCTGTCATAATTCATATGGTCTTACAGTCTATTAAAGGCAAAGGCAGGTTGTTTTAGCAGTAACCAAAAAGTCATTTCAGTGCATTGCAACAGCACTGCATTGAACTGAATAAAAATTGACAGGTACTGCTCGAGGAATCCAAGCCGTGGACATTATAGAGTTTATGGGCTCTGGAATCCATTGTCTAATTTTGTTTCACAGACTTCTTCTGACTTCTTCTACCCCAGGACTCAAAGTTTTTATATTGTTTACTTATCACATCATGAGTTACTCGTATCATGAGCCAGTCATGAGATAATGTCCTGTGTATAAATAAACGGTGTGTGTGTGTGTTTATAAATTGAATAATTAAATTTAAAAAATCCCTACAAACTTGTCTTTTCATTAGACCGCAATGGCTTCTAACAGAACTAATATACCTTTCAGACAAATGGTGAAAATAAAAAGGAACTGTATAAAGAATGAAGTGTTTGAGAACAGACTTAGATCATAGAGAAAAGATTGAAAGAGAAGATATTTCCATAAAAAAAGAGCATAAAATAAAGCCAGAAAGTGATATATATATATATATATATATATATATATATATATATATAAACAACCTTGAAAAATGGGGGGGGGGGGGGGGGGGGGGGGGGATGATCACAAAAAGGAGTTTGAAGAAGAGGTGAACCGAAGGCTTCTGAGTAAAGTTTTGAGCACAACTGTAAGCGTACATTTGTCTATGACTTTTTTTCCCAGCACAATAGTCAACATTAGTCAACTAGGGAATGGGATGTCAATATTGTTGGGTGACCGATCACCAGAACTAGTGGGGATAGAACCACGCAGCGGAATGTTTTGTCCTCGCTCTGTGTATGCATGATCAGTCGGGCTCCATAGAGCTCCATTATAATCCCAACTAATCACGAGACACAGAGCCAAAAGAGGACCACGCTTAGTGCGGTCCTCTCTCGACTCGTTCTCCTGATCGGTACGAGTCTGAATACTAGGTTTGAAATTATCTTACTTTGTGCTGCAGGGCTGTTAAATGTTCCTGACTCTGATCTCCTCTTACACACAATGGAGAAATTCCGAGCTGTCAAAAGCCAGCCCCTCCTATGAGTTTACATTACAATTGGTCCATCTGTAATGTTAGATCAATCACAGCGGTGATAGGTCTCTTGGTCTCTAGCTAGTTGTCGGGACCTGTCACTAGTTAAAGTGTCACTGTCTTATATTTAGAGGCTATAGTTTAACTCATTCATGTACAGTACGTGGGGTTGCACTAAAGCAGGGGTGGGGAACCTTTTCCATGTCGAGGGCCGGTCGGGCATTAATAAAATCATTTGAGGGCCGCATACCATGCGCGGCAATTAGTAGCGTGGGTTTGCAGCACCCAGGGCAAAGTATTGTTCCCCTAGTGCCCCTGCTATTGTAGTTAATCCCCAGTGATGCCCCTGCTATTGTAGTTAACCCCCAGTGATGCCCCTTGTAGTCTAGTCTAGCCAAGTCATGTCCCTGGTAGCCTAAATAACCCCCTATCAGTCATGTCCCTGGTAGCCTAAATAACCCCATATCAGTCATGTCCCTGGTAGCCTAGTTAACCCCCATCAGTCATGTCCCTGGTAGCCTAAATAACCCCCATCAGTCATGTCCCTGGTGGACTAGTTAACCCCCATCAGTCATGTCCCTGGTGGACTAGTTAACCCCCATCAGTCATGTCCCTGGTGGACTAGTTAACCCCCATCAGTCATGTCCCTGGTAGCCTAAATAACCCCCATCAGTCATGTCCCTGGTGGACTAGTTAACCCCCATCAGTCATGTCCCTGGTAGCCTAAATAACCCCCATCAGTCATGTCCCTGGTGGACTAGTTAACCCCCATCAGTCATGTCCCTGGTAGCCTAAATAACCCCCATCAGTCATGTCCCTGGTGGACTAGTTAACCCCCATCAGGCATGTCCCTGGTGGACTAGTTAACCCCCATCAGTCATGTCCCTGGTGGACTAGTTAACCCCCATCAGTCATGTCCCTGGTGGACTAGTTAACCCCCATCTGTCATGTCCCTGGTAGCCTATTTAACCCCCAAATAAAAAAAATAAACATCCCACTCACCTTACCTCCGTTCCCACGCTGTCCAGGTCCTCTTCTCTCCCACGTCCTCTTATGTCCCAGGTCCTCTGTGCCGGTCTTCTCCTGCAGGCGGCGCGCGATGAAATGACGTCATCGCGTACGGCCCGCAGGAGACTGAAGACGCGCTGCTCTGCTGGGGAAGAAGCCGGCATAGACACAGGAGGATGCTGTGTGCGCCGGCTCCTTCCTCCTCCAGAGCAGCGCGCATTACAGGGGAGCTGCGGGCCGCGTGCCGCATCGGGAGGTCTCAGGGGCCGGATGCGGCCCGCGGGCCGGAGGTTCCCCACCCCTGCACTAAAGTGTAGCAACACCAGGTATACATGTACTTAAATTTGAGTGAAGAAGTTAAAGGCTATGGCGACCATCGAAAAGCATTTTTATATTCTTGCATGGACTTATTAGACTTAAAATAAATCGAAAATTCCCCATGGATTTTTACTAAGAAGAAAAAGTTTAGTGTGTGTTCTGCAGCTTCTGATGTCAGCAAGTCTATCAGAGAAACAAGTCTCTGATGAGTTTCAAATCAGCCTTTCTCTTCTCTCCTGAGATGACGAGTTAATTTGTTACCACATCAAATTTGACCTAGTCATAAGGTTTTTTTTTCACCAATAAAAAACTACAGAGAAAAAGTTTTTGTAGAGATAAATGTAAAGCAAAAATTTAAAAATTAGTTTTTCAAAGTTGACCATATCATTTAACTCTTTGATTAAAAAGAGGATTTGAAGCTGTGTGACGAGACGAGAGGCATCTGAATCTTATAAAGATGTTTAGAATATAATTATCTCTCAAAAATGTTATTGGCAAATGATTGGCAAAAATTCACTTTAAAGTAATAGCAAAATTTGAGAATTTTAAAGGAGGAGTTCTACTAAAATACACCCTCTTAGCTGTATAGTGCAAGATATATTTTAAACACTAGACTCTACCTAAGCAAATGAGCAGGATTCTCTATTAAATCTTCTAGGTAAATAAGATCAAAGTGAAAGCGCTGGTCTGATCATAAAACCAAATTTTTAACCCGTTAACGACATCGGGCGTAAATGTATGCCCCCCAGAGTGGGATTTAACGCAAATGGACGTACATTTACACCCCATGTTTCCCCGATCGCTGTGTGTACACACACAGCGATCGGGGAAGATGGCCTGCTATAATGTTTAGCAGGCCATCTCTGCTCATCGGCACGGGGGTGATTAACCCAGTACTGGCCGGCTTATCACGGCGATCAGATAGTTAAAAAACAGTGTCCCCGGGTTCTCCACCCCCTTTAGCTAGGTAGCTGAGGGGTGCAGAACAGGTGTGTATAGTGTAGGTGCACTATACTCACTTGATCCCTGCGTCCGGAGCGAAGATCAGGTCTCTCGGCATCCTCTTCTCTGCTTCCAGTCACTTCCGGGTTCCGTCAAGTCCGCGTCATTCGGAAATGTTCGGAAATATTCGGCTTTGGCGGGCTTCGGCAATCTTCGGCAGCTTCACTCTACTGCCCCCTAGCGGCTGATCAGTGTATATTATACACTGATCAGTGGCTTTGGGTTAATAGGATTTTTTTTTTTTTCAATTTTATTTTTCTTTCTATGCGCCCTAACGCCACTGAGTGCTGATCAGCATCACACGTAAGTGCGCCGCTGATCAGCAACTTCTCCTTTTTGGCGTAGGGGCGTTTTTCCCCCCTATATCCTACCGCCACTGTATGCTGATAAGTGCCGCACATAAGTGCGGCATTTATCAGCAACTCCTTTCTTGGCGTAGGTATATTTTTTCTTACTGTCAAAAAAAATGTAAAAAACACTACATTACACCCCACTACATGAAATAAAGTTTTACACTATACTACATTACACATTTACATACCCCATATACTAATACCCGTATAAAGATGGCCCCCGGGGTGTTTGTGTTTTTGGTGTTTTCGCCAATTTTGTGTCAGAAATGTGACTTTGCGTTCCTTGGTCTGTGCCGGGTGGTCGAGGAAGTGCTGAGTTTGTCTGTTTTTTGCACTGTATGGGTTGTCTGAATTGTGTCTTACTTTCCAGCCACACCCGCCTTGCTTGTCAGTGCAGGGGTTACTGCACTGCTAGGTCTGTCCAGCTAAACTTGGTGCTGGGATCAGGGCTGATCCAATCAGCTGCTTGACCTAAGCTCTGATCCTGGTTAAAAAGAAGCCAGTTGCTCACTTCCCTGCTGGCTATTAGAGTAATCTAGTCCCAACTCCCCTTATCTTTGTCCTGCGTACCCTGTCCTATCTACCCGCTGTTGTTACTCTGTTACCTGACCTCCTGCCTGTTACCGACTATCCGCTATCTTCCTGATTTTGTACTTCGCTGCCTGTGTATTGCTGACTTGGCTCGTTTGACTTCGCTCTATTGTGTTTGTTCTTCTGTCTGCGTTTTGTGTTTCACTTACATCAGTATAGGGACCGGCACCGTGGTTGTCCGCGACCGCTTAGGGTCATTTGTGGCAAGTAGGTAGGGTCAGAGGGTGGGTCTAGCTTCAGGGCTCACTGTCTCGTACTGTTTCTGCCTACCGAGTCTGACATTTTGCCTCTGACACCGAAACAGCCAGTGAGGATGAATGGGGGGGGGTCCTTTTTCCCTCCATTCATCCTCATCATCCAGTGACGTGTCTGGGGGTACGCTGCCCCCAAGACAGGTCCAGGGGCGTAGCTAATGTCTCCTGGGCCCTGGTGCGAGAGGCCAACTTGGGCCCCCCCCCCTCCTTTCACGACCAAGTGATGCTATTGTTGTGTGTGTTTGTGTATATATATATATATATATATATATATATATATATATATATTATATATATACACACAGTGGTGCCTTGGATTATGAGCATAATTCGTTCCAGGACCGTGCTTGTAATCCAAATCCACTCTTAAACCAAAGCAAATTTTCCTATAAGAAATCATGTAAATGCAGACAATTGGTTCCGCACCCCAAATATATTTATTATTCTGTACTGTACAGTAATGGAGAGGATGGGAAACACAAGGGTGGACAGAGACTGCAGGGAGCATGAAGGAATGAGCAGTACAGATGTGGGCACATACATGGAGCACTCTCTGTCCGGGGAGAGAGGGGTTACAGCTATGGAGAGATTACCCCCCCACACACAGTCCTGTCCCCTGATGTAAGCCCCAGCCTGAAGGGGATCTGCTATGATTTGGAAGGTGTTTAGAGTACAGTGCTGTAGACCCCGCTATGCAGGCCATGCCCCTTCTCCACTCGCGCTCCCACCCGATACAGGAAGTTCTTAAACCAAAGCAATGTTCTTAAACCAAGTCACAATTTTGAAAAACTGTGAGCTCTTAAAACCAAAACGCTCTTAAACGAAGTTACTCTTAAACCAAGGTACCACTGTATGTATATATATATATATATATATATATATATATATATATATATATATACACACACACACACCAAGACAGATATTACCTATTACCGCCATACTGTTACCGACCAAATCCTGTATACTGAGACCAATATTACCAGTAATACCAGTATATAGGAAGGAAACATTACCGCCACACCACAACCACTACCATCACCCCATATTGTTACTGACCAAATCCAGTACACTAAATCACCTCATCCAGTCATATAGAGGTGGCCCCAGCTCTACAACAGGTTCTATACACCATATACATTACAGTGCAGTTATATCAGGTGACTCACAGGGGACGTCTTCTCTGATCGGAGTTCTTTCTTTTCATCATCTTCTCCATCCGTCCTGGGCCGTTATGAGAACTTCTCCGAGCCACGAATCCACAGAATCTGCCAGACAGACATATTAGGCTCCACACTCTGACACCATCCTCATCTATATACACACTGCACATCTGTACTGTCCCCTTTACACCCTCATTTAGTGGGTAGCCCTGACTCTATGTGACCTCCTAATAATATATGCCCCCCTCCCTTATAGATGGCCCCCTCTACCCCCTCCCTTATAGATGGCCCCCTCTACCCCCTCCCTTATAGATGGCCCCCTATACCCCCTCCCTTATAGATGGCCCCCTCTCTCCTCACCCTCCCTTATGGATGGTCCCCTCTCCCCCCACCCTCCCTTATAGATGGCCCCCTCTCCCCCCACCCTCCCTTATAGATGGTCCCTTCCCCCCCCCTCCCTTATAGATGGTCCCCTCCCCCCCCCCTCCCTTATAGATGGTCCCCTTCCCCCCCCCCCTCCCTTATAGATGGTCCCCTTCCCCCCCCTCCCTTATAGATGGTCCCCTTCCCCCCCCTCCCTTATAGATGGTCCCCTTCCCCCCCCTCCCTTATAGATGGTCCCCTTCCCCCCCTCCCTTATAGATGGTCCCCTTCCCCCCCTCCCTTATAGATGGTCCCCTTTCCCCCCCTTTATAGATGGTCCCCTTCCTCCCTCCCTTATAGATGGTCCCCTTTCCCCCCCTTTATAGATGGTCCCCTTCCTCCCTCCCTTATAGATGGTCCCCTTCCCCCCCCCACCCTCATAGATGCCCCCCTCTTTCCCCCCACCCTCATAGATGGCCCCTCTTTCCCCCCACCCTCATAGATGGCCCCTCTTTCCCCCCACCCTCATAGATGGCCCCTCCTTCCCCCCACCCTCATAGATGGCCCCCTCCTTCCCCCCACCCTCATAGATGGCCCCCTCCTTCCCCCCACCCTCATAGATGGCCCCCCCTCTTTCCCCCCACCCTCATAGATGCCCCCCTCCTTCTCCCCCACCCTCATAGATGCCCCCTCCTTCCCCCCCACCCTCATAGATGCCCCCCTCCTTCCCCCCCACCCTCATAGATGGCCCCCTCTTTCCCCCCACCCTCATAGATGGCCCCCTCTTTCCCCCCACCCTCATAGATGGCCCCCTCTTTCCCCCCACCCTCATAGATGGCCCCCTCCTTTCCCCCCACCCTCATAGATGGCCCCCTCCTTTCCCCCCACCCTCATAGATGGCCCCCCTCCTTTCCCCCCACCCTCATAGATGGCCCCCTCCTTTCCCCCCACCCTCATAGATGGCCCCCTCCTTTCCCCCCCACCCTCATAGATGGCCCCCTCCTTTCCCCCACCCTCATAGATGCCCCCCTCCTTTCCCCCCACCCTCATAGATGGCCCCCTCCTTTCCCCCCACCCTCATAGATGGCCCCCTCCTTTCCCCCCACCCCTCATAGATGGCCCCCTCTTTTCCCCCCACCCTCATAGATGGCCCCCTCCTTTCCCCCCACCCTCATAGATGGCCCCCTCCTTTCCCCCCACCCTCATAGATGGCCCCCTCCTTTCCCCCCACCCTCATAGATGGCCCCCTCCTTTCCCCCCACCCTCATAGATGGCCCCCTCCTTTCCCCCCACCCTCATAGATGCCCCCCTCCTTTCCCCCCACCCGTACAGGCTGATAAAAAAAAAACAAAACTTAACTCACCTGACATCGCGCTCCCACGTTGATTCTCACTCCTCCTGGTCTGTCCCCGACTGCTGCGCGGCTGCCGGGGGTGTCGCGTCTTATCCCCGGCAGCGCGCGCATCCCAGAACTCCCTGCGCGCCGGAACCGGAAGTCAGGGCCCAAGGCGCGCAGGGAGTTCTGGGATGCGCGCGCTGCCGGGGGTAAGACGCGACACCCCCAGCAGCCGCGCAGCAGCCGGGGGAAGACGGAGCCCGACTCTTGTGACCGCAAGCAAAACAATGCTTGCGGTCACAAGAGTGATTGATCGGGGGGCCCCGCGGGCCCCCCTTGTGGCGGGCCCGGTCGCGGCGGCGACCCCCGCGACCACGGTGGCTACGCCACTGGACAGGTCTTTTCCGCCCAATAAGAGATGACTGTATCGCGCGAAATTCTACAAACTCTGTGAGAGTACCTCAGGGTACACTTACAGATTTAGGCTGGGTTCACACTACATATATTTCAGTCAGTATTGTGGTCCTCATATTGCAACCAAAACCAGGAGTGGATTAAAAACCGGCGGCCTGATGCAGGCGGGTGCGTGTCTCCGCCCGTGTCATAGACTCCATTCTATGCTTGGGCGGATTCCGTCTTCCGTCCAAAGAATGAACATGTTCATTCTCTGGACAGAGGGCAGAATCCGCCCGTGCCCAGGATGGAGTCTATGACACGGACAGAGACGCGCGCCTCCATCAGTCCGCCAGCAGGTGCCAGCTGCAGAATGCACAAAGGGTTATCCTTTGCCACTCCGCAGTGTGCACGTACCCATAGAGTGTACGAAGGAAGGGACACCCGGATCCAGCCCCCAGATGCCCCCCCCCATCCTCAGAATTAGTGGGAAGATCATTTGGGAACTGATCTTCCCACTGCTGGATGAAGGTTACCACCTGTACGGGGATAACTTTTATACCAGCACCCCCTCTTTCGGTCCCTCACTGCCCGAGGTAATGTAGCTTGTGGCACGATCCGAAAATATCAGAAGCAGTAATTAGGGTCCTAATATTTAGCAGCCTTGGAGCTGACCCAGCGCTTCTGGATATGAAGGACCCCGTATCGCACCAGGGCAACATTTTCCAGGTGACGTCCCCCACACTGGAAAACAGGAGACCCCAGAAGAAGTGCAGAGGGGGATCAGGAAATACATCATTTTCCAGTGTGACACCTGTCCTGATCACACTGGCTTCTGCATACAGGATCGCTTCAAGGCGTACCACACTTCATTGGAGTTCTACATTATCTAAATTCTTCCCCTTATTCCTATATCAGGGGTCACGTTAATCGAGGGATTATTCTGATTGCCATTTTGGAGTCGGAAAGGAATTTTTTCCCTGTGATGAGGCTACTGTCGTCTGCCTTATGAGGGTATTTTGCCTTCCTCTGGATCAACACAGTTTGAATTTGATGAACTCCTTATAAACCTTATAAACTAATAATTGGCCTAATACCCCCAAATTAATTAAAATTGTCCCTTTTCCCCAGCTAAATAGGTATGGCTGCCATTCCCATTAGAGATTTGCCATGATGCAATTACAAAGCCTCTGTTCTGCCAGGACAGTAGAAACCCCCAACAAGTGACCCCATTCTGGAAACTACACCCCATAAGGAATCTAACATGGGGGGCAGCGGGTATATGGCCACCTGGTGACGGACACATTTTTGCCGTGAAAATGAAAAAAAAAAATTGTATTTTTAATTTTCACGGCACATGTTCTACATATGTGCCTGTCACCAGTGGGGTCCATATGCTTACTCCACCCCTTGTTAGATTCCTTGAGGGGTGTAGTTTCCAGAATGAGGTCACTTGTGGGGGGTTTCTACTGTCCTGGCAGCAGAGGAGCTTTGTAATTGCGACATGACATCCTCCATTCCAGCCTCTAAATCGCGCTCTGTCCCTGTGTGTCTTGCCCTGTGCCCATATGGCACATTATGTCCACATGTGGGGTATTTTCATACTCAGGAAAAATTACCCTACACGTTTTGCGTTCATATTCTTTTTAACCTCTTGTGTAAATGGAAAAAATCAAGGCTAGACCAACATTTAGTGTAGAAAGATTTTTTTTATCTTGTCTTGATTTTTTTCATTTTCACAAGGGGTTAAAAGATAAAAAAATAAACACAAAATGTGTAGAGCAATGTCCCCTGAGTTCGAAAATACTCATTCTGGAATCTAAACCCCTCAGGTAATCTAACAAGGGGTACAGTGAGGATATGGACCCCTTGATGACGGGCACATTTGTGCCGTGAAAGAGAAAAAATTTAAGTTTTCACTTTTACATCACATTGTTCCACATTTGTACCTGTCACCAGTGGGGTCCATATGCTCACTGCACCACTTGTTAGATTCCTTGAGGGGTATAGTTTCCAGAATGGGGTCACTTGTGGGGGGTTTCTAGTGTTTTGGCAGCACGAGGGCTCTGTAAATGCGACATGACCCTTGAAATCCATTCCAGTGAAATTCAGCTTCCAAAGGTCAATTGGCGCTCCTTCCCTTTGGAGTCTTGTCCTGCGCCCGCTTGGCACCTTATGTCCACATGTGGGTTATTTCCGTACTCGGGAGAAACTGCGCTACACGTTTGGTGTGTTTTTTTTTTCTTTTATCCCCTTGTAAAAATGAAGGCTAGAACAACATTTTAGTGTAAAAAATAGAATTTTTCCTTTTTTTACGCCACATTGTTCTGAAAATCTGTGAAGCACCTGTGGGGTCTAAATGCTCACCGCACCCCTTGTTACATTCCATGAAGGGTGTAGTTTTCTAAATGGTGTCCCTTAAGGGATGTTTGTTATGTTTTGGCACCCGAGAGCCTCTGCCAAATCCACTAGGCGCTCCCTTATATCTGAGGCTTGTGGTTGCGTCACATATCACAATAGGGCCACATATGGGGTATTTTTATAAACTGCAGAAACGGGGCAATCAATATTGGGTCGCATTTCTCTGGTAATAGGTTTATAATTATGAAAAATATTGGATTACAATAAAATCCCTGCACAGAAAATTAAAATTTTCAAGTTTATTACACACTTAGCTTTTATTTCTGTGACTCTCCTAAAGGGTTAAAAAACTTTCTGGATGTTCTTTTGCAGAGTTTGGTGGGTGCCGTTTTTGAAATGGGGTGCTTTGTGGGGCTTTCTAACATACAGTCCCCTAAAAATTACTTTAAAGCTTAACAGGTCCCTAAAAAATTTAATTTTGCAATTTTAGTGAAAATTTGGAAATTTGCTGCTAATGTTTTAAGTTTTCTATTGTCTAAAAAAAGAAAGATAGTTTAATAAATGCCGCCAACATAAAGTAGACATGTTGCTAATGCTATTTAATATATAATTGATGTGGCATATCCATTTTCTGTATAAGCAGAAAAGTTTCAAAGTTTGAAAAATGCATTTTTAGCGTACCGTATCGCTGCGTATTTAACGCTGCGTTTTTATCGCTGCTTTTTTATCGCTGCTTTTTTATCGCTGCATGTTTGGTGCGATTTTTACATGCGAGTTTTGATTTTCACATGAATTTCATGTGAAAATCAAAACTCGCATGTAAAAAGCGGATCAAACACGCGCGATAAAAAAGCAGCGATAAAAACGCAGCGTTAAATACGCAGCGATACGGTACGTGTGAAGCTACCCTTACACAATTTTTCACGTTATTATTATTTTTTTTTCATAATGATTCATTATAAGTATCGACTCCAATTTACCAGAAATGTAAAGTACCATATGTCTCGAGAAACCAGTACCAGAATCAGATGGATAGGTAAAAGCACACCCAAGTTATTAATGAATAAAGTGACACAGGTCATATTCATAAAATTTGTCTCTGTCCTTAAGGCCATTTCAGGCTCTGTCCTTAAGGAGTTAAAGTGACACTGTCACCCCCTTTTTGCATTATGACTTCTCTACACAGGTGTAAACGGTAAATTTTGCAGTTTTCATACTTTATTTTATTTCATACGTCATGGTGCTTGTTCCAGTAAAAAGTGATATTTTATCATCTGCTGATTGTGCTACCTGGGCGGGGCTTCACAGACACAGTGTTACTTAGTCCCGCCCACATCCCACCATAGGCCCCACCCCAGTGACATCATTGCTGCATAGGCCCCGCCCCCTTAGAAGCCATTGGTATGGCCGACCTAGAGGGGGTGGGGTCTAGACCGTTAGGCAAGCCTGTTCCTATTGCCGATGAGGGAGCGGGGCCTATGTGTGATGATGTCACGAAGGGGCAGGGCCTACAGAGGGATGTGGGTTGGGCTATGTGTTGCTGTGCCTGTGAAGCCCCGTCTAGGTAGCGCAATCCACAGATGATAAAAGATCACTTTTTACTGGAACAAGCACCATGACGTATGATATAAAATAGGGTATAAGAACTGCAAAATTTACCCTTTACACCTGTGGATAGAAGTCATAATGCAAAAAGAGGGATGACAGTGTCACTTTAAGTTTCTTCTTTGACCTACTTTTCCTTGTGAGTAACAATAAAAATCATGGCCTTATAGTCAGTAAGGGAAGTATTAGCCTTTCCCTTCTTAACCTCACAATCATCAATAACAAATCCTTCACCAGCTAGAGCTTTCCTAACAAAATTCTCATCATAGCTGAAAGCATGGAGCTTGTCTTTCCCAACTGTGTAATATGATATACCTAAACATCCTATTAATATGAGGTGTCCTCCAGGTTTCAGTAACCTTGAGAACTTCCTGAGATATCTGATGTAATCATCTTGGTCTTTGCAGATGTTTTCCAAGAGCCAACAACTGATGATACAATCGGCTGGGGGTAAGTCGATTGGGTCCGTAATATTTTCTTTATTAAGGTCACATTTCACAATATGTTGCATTACTGATCTCACTTTTTTGTCTTTGTCCTGAAGCGGGTCACTGCAAAAAAAGGAAAAAAAAGAAATTTAAAAGTTATTGCTCCACAGCCAATATCAGTAGGACAGCATTTAATTGTTGACTTCCAATTCAAGGACATAAATTTTATCTGGTGTCAAGCTCATACAGTGCCCTTCCAGCATTAACCAAACTCTCTGAGAAGATTGGTTTAAAGGGAATCTGTCAGCTCTCGGGGCCTACCTAAGGTGCTAGTGAGCATGGTGCCTTTTTGGTAATTTTCCGTGCAGTGTAATGTTCCCTCTAAACTTCAGACACAGCTGAGTGGAATGGCAAGAGAGCTAAGCAATGGTCAGGCAGACACACAAACATCGGTACCATAGGCTCTATACACCATATACATTACAGTGCAGTTATATCAAATGACTCACAGGGGACGTCTTCTCTGTTCAGAGTTCTTCCCTCTTTATCTTTTTCTCCATCTGCCCGGGCCATTATGAGAACTTCTCCGAGCCACAAATCCACAGAATCTGGCAGAGAAACATATTAGGCTCCTCACTCTGGCACCATCCTCATCTCAAACTGCACATCTTTATTGGCCCCTTTGTGCCCTCATTTAGTGGTTAGGGTGACTCTATGTGACCCCCTTATAGTATATGCCTCCTTATAGATGGTCACTCTGTGTATTCCCTCTCATATATGGCTCCTGTATTGTCCCTCTTATAGATGGCCCCCTGTATTGTCCCCCTTATAGATGTTCCCCTGTGTATTCCCTCTTATAAATGGCTCCTGTATTGTCCCCCTTATAGATGGCCCCCTGTATTGTCCCCCTTATAGATGTTGCCCTGTGTATTGTCCCGTATAGATGTCCCCTTATGTTGTCCCCCTTATATATGGCCCAGGTGTTGTCCCCTAACAGATGGCCCCTGTGTTGTTCCCCTTATAGAAGGCTCTTGTATTGTCTCCCTTATAAATGCCCTCTTATGTTGTGATGGCCCCTCCCTGTGTTGTCCCCCTTATAGATGTCCCTTATGCCCCCCCCCCGTGTTATACCCCTTACAGATGCCCCCCGTTATCCCCCTTATAGATTCCCCCCTAAAACCACTCTTATAGATGTCCCCCTAATATCCCCCTTATAAATGCCCCCCTAATATCCCTCTTATAGATGGCTCCCCTAATATCCCCCTTATAGATGGTCCCCCTAATATCCCCCTATACATGCCCCTTGTTATCCCCTTATAGATGGTCCCCCTAATAATCCCCCTTAAACATGCCCCCCCCTCCCCCCCCCCCCCCCCCCCCCCCCGTTATCCCCCTTATAGATGTCCCCTCTGCAGAAAAAAAGAAAAAAAGACCTCACCTAACAAATGCTCCAGAGCTGCTGCTCTGCTTCCTGGGGATGTCCTGGGGACTCCCAGGCGGCACACACATCAGGAAGCTCTGTGTGTGCCGGGGCCGATACTTCCGGTACAGGGAGCGTTTCTAACATGCACTCTTTGTGCCAGAAGTCCCGGTCGACGCACAGGACAGGACAACCATGGGGAGAGGAGCAGCAGCTGGGGGCCGGATCGCCTCTTGTGACCGCAAGCAGAATACTGCTTGCGGTCACAAGAGGAATTGGGAAGGGGAATGTCACGCCCCCCTCACATTCAGTCTTCTGATAGGCTGCAGGCCAGCACTGCCATTCTATCTGTATCTGTGTCCAGAAGAGAACACAGATACAGTGTTCTTTGCCAGCCGCCGCCCAGAGATTTCGGGTTCAACGGGCGGCTGGAGGCAGTGAGCGGGGCCTCCCTGTCAGCTGAGTGGCCGCACGCTGTGTAGATTAATGGGAACGTTGGTGCAGTGGATTATGTACAATCTCACGTCTCCTACTGTAATGAATTGTCAAAGAGGATTTGTTTGTGCTACACTCTGGCACACCTCACCACTGCTTCCTCCTCCCTCTTCTTAATGAATAATCAATGCTGCCCGTCCTTCTGCTCGCTCAGCTGTCAGCCAGTGTCTCTGATTGTAGATGAGTCAGATATAGTTGAATCTCTGACCCATGAAACAATTTATGTACCATGAAACAAATCTCAGGCAGACAAAAGGGTATGGGAGCATAGTAAAAAAAAAAAAAAAAAAAAAACTCTACTTACCAGTTTCCATGACCCTGTAGCACTTACTGAATGATACCTGACAGCCAACTGTCTGACTGACTGTTAGGTAAGACACATACTGTACCTTAAATATATTTGTCTGTGCTTCTGTAAGAAGGTAAAATAGTTGCATCGTCTTTTACAAGGGAAATATAACTGTGTATAGAAATATGTATTATGGTTTCAAACTGAGATTCTGCATTTGACCACAAGATGTCACTGTTTTGTAACTCACAGCCTATGTTGTTAAAGGGGTTATCTATCCAGTGCTACAAAAACATGGCCACTTTCTTTCAGAGACAACACTACTCAGGTGTGGTTTGCATTTAAGCTCCATTCACTTCAATTGAATTGAGCAGCAAAACCTGCACCCACGCTAGAGACAAGAGTGATTCTGTCTCTGGAGGAAAGTGGCCATGTTTTTGTAGGCTGGATAACCCCTTTAAGGTGTGGTTGTTATCATGGGAGGCAAATCAGACAGTTTGAACTTGTGACCTGAGGGAAGAAGAAGGAACAGATGAGGGAGGTCTGGAGCAGCTATTTTGATGAGAGAGCTGGCTGTCGCAGATGACTTGGCTGTATCCTGGGGAGCCCACCCCGGAACATGGCTTACACTTCCATAGCATAGAAAATCATTGACTAAGATGGCAGAGTGCAGCGGGCAGTGATTGGCCAAGAAGGCTGTCACTCAAGAGATGAGTTTGTCGGGTACAAAGGAGCGGACACAACAAGACACTGCGGGAATGTTGACAGGTAGTCATAAGGGGGGAGAGTTATCAAAGGGTGTAGAATTTTGCCCACAGCAACCAATCACAGCTCAGCTTTCAGCTCTAGTAAAATGAAAGACGAGCTGTGATTGGTTGCTATGGGCAGTTTGCACCAGTCTAAATTTCACACCCTTTGATAAATCCCCCCCAAGATGTTTATTATAGTCTCCAGCATGGCGGCATTATATAAAATATCCCCTAACGCATTTAACATGATTTTGTGACTCTCTGTTATGGGATGTATATTATATGTCTTGTCTATAAGAAACAAAAGAAAACAGGGGGGCTTCTGGGTGCCTTTTATTAAAAAAGCGCTGGTTAGAGTGTAAATGTCACCACTCACCTGGTGGAGTTGTGCAACATTATAGGCACACCGCTATATAGCGCATATACTCAAAGTATCACAGCAGCTCCTTCAGGGGGCACCACGTGAAGCAACATGGCAATGTATCACAGTGTGAAAAGAGCCAGGTGTAAGCCCAGCAAGCCAGTAGATTCCCCTTTAAAGGTGAAGCACAGGTGAGTTCAAAGGTAGCATACGGTGTGCATAACCAAAACTAATGTCATGAATCACCGTTGGGTAGAAAACACTATGGGGGAGATTTATCAAACATGGTGTAAAGTGAAACTGGCTCAGTTGCCCCTAGCAACCAATCAGAGTCTGTGAGGAATGAAAAGTGGAATCTGATTGGTTGCTAGGGGCAACTGAGCCAGTTTCACTTTACACCATGTTTGATAAATCTCCCCCTATGTCTTTTATTGCAACGCGTTTCGGCCCTCACAAATAAATACAGGCGCCTTTCTCACGCTTGAACAGGCACTAGGAGCACACAGGCAGAGATAAAAAAAAAAAAAGCATCTGCATTCATTGGCTGGCTAAGACATGTGACCTTCACATTAATAAAACAGCGGATTCGAGATTCATTTTCAGATGCTACTTGGAGCTAGATAGGGAGACAGTTTGTAGCAGGGACAGTTAGGTATTAGGTGATTTTAGGCAGGAGGGACCCCCAAAAGCCCCTGTTAGGGCTAAAATTATAGATAGCAGAGATTGATAGCGCACTGTGCGGAACATTAACCATTGGAAGGCCTGAAGCCTGAAGCCATTTCTAAAAAATTATATATATATATATATATATATATATATATATATATATATATTGGGTGTACGGCTGTATACTGAGGGTGTTTGGAGTGTTTTGTGAATAGACTGTGATAGTGGTGTAATGATGCGAGTTTGGCGTGTTAGTTGCACTGAGGCATGCTTTCCCTACTGTCCCAGTTTCATTTTGGAGGTGTTGGCATCATTTTCTGAGGCGTCATGGTGGACTTGGAAACCTAAATTCACCATTCGGAGATCACCAAGTCACAAGCATTTTTTTCCCATAGACTTTAATGGGATTCGATATTCGATCGAGTAGTCCAGCATCACGGCCTACTCGAATCGAATTTAGAAAAATATTTCACTACTCGCTCATCTCTAATCATTATCTCTATTACAGTAGCGTCAATAATGGTGGGTTTACACTAATATTAGACAGATTCTTCACCTCTTTCCTACTATGTCTTCATGAAGTTTTGCGGCATGTTCCCAGTTAAACGCTCCTGTCCGTGTGTCCAGCCATCTCTTCAGCTCCAGGATGCATCTGTCTTTGATCTTCAGCACTATGATGTGTTTAAAACACTCGGCGGCTGCATAGAAATTGTGAATCAGGGAACCAGTGCTGAAGTCAATCAAGATATTACCTTTAATACGACCTAAAAAAAAATTGTATACTATAAGATATTTACCATAATAAACCTATACAGATGTTGTAGGTCATGGGTATTCAAGCTACGGTCCAGCTGTTGCAATACAACATTTCCCAGCACGCCTGGACAGCCAAATCCAAAGCTTTGGCTTTCTGGACATGATGGGAATTGTGGTTTTGCAACAGCTGGAGGTCCGCAGTTTGGAGACCCATGTTGCAGATAAATAATAACATATGTCTATATCACTTCCAGCAAGAAAGAGGAACCCTTGAAATTGGCTTTTATTTAAGCCTCTAAGTTTTTCCTTATTGGGTTTATGAGACTGGTTTTCTAAAGTAGACCAAACCCCTGAACCTCCAAACCTTTAATACAGTATTCAAAATAATGGAATATAAGGAGCTCAGCCATCCCTCTGTTCAATCTCCACTGCATGTGGCAGCCTGTAATCACCCTACCAGATGGGATATAGGCAGGGGAACTCTGTTTTTGAGATGCTTTAGGTGTGGGTCCTAGATGTGGAACCTTCATTTACCATGTTTCCTTAACCCCTAGACGACCCTGGACGTAGGGTTACGTCATGGAAGCCTTTCCCCAGACGACCCATGGCGTAACCCTACGTCCTGGGTGTTTCTCCCGCTATGAAGCGCGCTCCGGAGCGGAGCGCACTTCATAGCAGGTGGGGGCCGGCTACAATCAGCAGCCAGGACCTCACCGGTAATGACACGCTGCAGCGATCGCGCTGCCGCGTGTCATTAACTCCTTAAACGCCCCGATTGCGGCGCGACCGCGGCGTTTAAGTGTAAGTGACAGGGGGAGTCCCCTGTCACTTACCGATCGGGACCCCCGCAGTGCGACTGCGGGGGTCCGGATCGTTGAAAAGGACCGCCGGAGGTCTCTCACCTTCCTCCGTGCGGTCCGATCGGCGATCTGCTACACTGAGCCTGCACAGGCAGGCTCAATGAGCAGATAGCCGATAACACTGATCAATGCTATGCCTATGGCATAGCAATCATCAGTGTAGAAATCAAACTAGTGTATGTAAAAGTCCCCCAAAGGGACTTAAAATGTGTAAAAAAAAAAAAAAAAAAGTTCAAAACACTAGTACACTACCCCAAAACCCCTCCCCCAATAAAAGTCTAAATCACCCCCCTTTCCCATTATATAAATAAAACATATAAAAATAAATAAATAGATAAACATATAATATACCGTAGCGTGCGTAATTTTCCGATCTATTAAAATATAACAAGCGTCATTGTGATCGGTAAACGGCGAAAAAGTGCGCAGATTACCGATTTTATGTTACATTATATATTAAAAAAAATCTATAAAAAGTGATCAAAACGTCCGATCTTCACAAATATGGTATTAGTAAAAACTAGAGATCATGGCGGAAAAAATGACACCCCATACAGCCCCGTAGGTGAAAAAATAAAACCGTTATAAGCGTCACAATAGGTTCATTTTATTAATATTTAAATTGCCAAAAAAAAGGATTTCATAAAAAAATGCATATATAACATTAGGGAATCTGTGTAACCTGCATATGGTTGTGTTCGTACTGACCTATAGAATAAAAGTATCATGTCGCTGTTACCATATACTGCATTACGTAGACACAGGAACCCCCCAAACGTTACCATATTGCATTCTTTTTTACGATTTCACCTATTTATATATTCATAAATTATATATTTGGAATTCCATCATACATGTTATGGTAAAATGAAAGACGCCATTACAAAGTACAACTATTCCTGTAACAAACAAGCACTTACATGGCTTGTAGATAGAAAACTGAGAGTGCTAGAGCTCTTAGAAGGGGGGGGAGGGAAAAACGAAAACACTAAGATCAAAATTTGCGCGGTCCACTGGGTCATTTTGGGCCTGGTCCTCAAAGGGTTAACAATAAGACGGTGCCAGATATTTTTTTTATTGTCTTACTTTCTAAGGATGTCTCATTTCTCTTTCCCTCAGCGGGGGGGGGGGGGGGGGGGGGGGGGGGGGGGTTAAGTATGGGTATAGATGACTACATACCTGGGCAAACTTGTCATGTATTTTGACTGCTGAGTATTTTAAATACTACATTGTTCCTGAATGTGTGTGTATATATATATATATATATATATACTACTTTCAGGATATTGTTTGGACATGTGTTTTCTTTTTCTTTTTTCTTTTGTGGAGTACTGTTGTTGAGGACCGGCTGTTGGCACCCCAACATATTTGACTTATTCAAGCTGTGCCCACCATTGTTATATTTGTCTTTTCGTTTTTACACAGGTGTGACACTTGACCATAAGTATTGACAACTAACTTCTGATAACTGACTTCTGACTACTGACTTTGACTTCTGACTTTGACTTCTGACTTTGACTACTGACTTTGACTACTGACTTTGACTACTGACTTTGACTACTGACTTTGACTACTGACTTTGACTACTGACTTTGACTACTGACTTTGACTACTGACTTTGACCACTGGCTTCTCACTTTGACTACTTACTGACTACTGATTGACTACTGATTACTGACTTTGACTACTAACATCTGTCTTCTGACTACTGACTTCTGACTACTGACTTCTGCTTACTGATTACTGACTTTGACTACTGACTTCGACTACTGAATACTGACTACTGACTTTGACTACTGACTTCTGATTGCTGACATTGACTACTGACTTCTGACTACTGACTATTGACACCTGAGTTACGATTTTTGACTCCTTACTTCTCATTACTTATACCTGACTTCTGATAAAATAATGTGTGATATCTGATCTCTGAAATGTCAGTAGTTGAGTTTCACTCTCACTTCAATTGCCAGGCATCCCCTAGCTTGCATCATTCAGGTAACAAAAGTGAAGTGATATCTGATCTCTGACTTGTCAGAAGTGAGAAGTCAGACATCCTGTCTCCCTTGTTGATTACAGTTAGCTGTGTGCAAAACTGAAACAAATACAATGTTTCAACAACATCTGTATGTTTTCAACAAGGGAGACAAGATGTCTGACTTCTCACTCCTGACAAGTCAGAGGCTCAGAGACACATCGGGACCCCACAATCACACAGCGAGGGTCCCGATGAGTGACAGGGGGAGCTCCCTCCTCCTGTCATCCTTACAGATCACACACACCAGGGGGGGTCATATCAGGTAGGAAGAAACACAGGGGGCCATGCTTTGAAGAGGATCATCAGGCTCAGGAAGGCATCAGGACCCAGTGATCACACTGCACAGGTCCCGATGGGTTACAGGGGGAGCTCCCTCCTCCTGTCAACCCTAAAGATTGCACACATCGGGACCCTGTGATGGCTAGTATAGCACATAGCAGTACGTCAGTACTCCTATGTGCCATACCTGTCATTGTCAGATTTAGCACATAGCAGTACTGATAAACTGCGATGTGTTATACTAGCCATGACAGGGTCCCAATGTGTGCCTTCACTGTGTACCTGCTAAAAACATGGCCCCCAGTAGGGTAACCTGTGAGATCGAGCCGCAGGCTCTGTCTCACAGGCTGTCAGTGTAAGATCGACAGGTATAGCACATACCAGTACTGATGTAGTGCTATGTGCTATACTAGCGATCTAACGATCGCAGTGTTGAGTCCCATAGGGAAACAAAAAATAAAGTGAAAAAAAAAAAAAAAAAAAAATAAATTTTAAAAACAAATAAAAATAAAATAATAAAGTGTAAAAACATAAAAATGGATTCTTTCTCAATAAGGGTATGGTCGCACTAAGTAAATGTGGTGGAATTCCACGACGGAACTCTGAACTATGCAGTGCCCCACACCCCCTGACCCTGCAGAACATCGCATAACAGAGCCCCCTCCACACACCCCTGACCCTGCAGAACATCACATAACTGTGCACACACCTCTGACCCTGTACAACATCGCATAACAGTGCACCCACACCCCTGACCCTGCAGAACATTGCATAACAGTGCCCTCACACCCCCTGACCCTGAAGAACTTCGCATAACAGTGCCCCCACACCCCCTGACCCTGCAGAACATCACATAACAGTGCTCCCACACACCCCTGAACCGGCAGAACATCGCAAAGCAGTGCCCCCACACACCCCTGACCATGCAGAACATCACATAACTGTGCACACACCCCTGACCCTGCAGAACATCACCTAAGAGTGCACCTACACACCCCTGCCCTGCAGATTATCGCATAACATTGTCTCCACACACCTGACCCCGCAGAACATGACATAACAGTGCCCTCAGTGTGACTTACCTCCTGTTGATCTTATACCCTGCACTCATTATACTGCTGCCTCATAAACAGCTCGGGAAACCAGCAGCCTCATAGAAAGCCTAGCAGAGAAAGATAGCTCCTCCCACACTGATCACATGGGCATGACATCATCAAACATCCTTTTCAAAGGAGCGCTCATAGTTACAGTGCAGGGTGGGCGGGGGCAGGATTGATGGGTAAGTAAATTAATTACTTATCCATCCAGACTGCGCCCCCTGACATTTGGCACCGGGGGCGCAAGTAGGCAGGGATAGTGGGTGGGTACAGACCTAGGGCCCACTGTCTTGTCGTGTTTGTACCTTCCGGTCCTGACAACATGTTTACCAAATCATGCCAGTACATAGTAGACATATTGCTAATGTGACTTAGTAATTAATTTATGTGGCATGACTTACTTTTTAAGAAGCAGAAATGTTCAAAGTCATCCTAATGCAATTTTTTCTAATTTTTCATAAATTTTTTTTTTTTTTATATTTTTATAATGGAATAAAGAGAGACAGGTCAAATTAGGAAACATGAGCTTGGTCATTAAGGCCAAAACAGGTTGCGGAGGCAAGGGGTTAAAGTAGATCAACATAGTTTATCAGGAAATTACTTCGGCCCAAAAGTGGTATAAAAGTTAACACACCCTCAATTTTTGAGTTCCCTTTTATCATTCTGAACACATTTTTCTAGGCTTCAGGTATAGTATATAGTATAGTATATAGAAGCCAAATTGACTTCACTTAACCCTGCAACACTATTTTTTCAACACATTTAAAGGGGTTATCCCACAAAAACCTTTTTCTTTCAAATTGACTGGTTTCAGAAAGTTATAAAGATTCATATACAGTAGATAGAAAATTTAAAAAAAAAACTCAAGTCTTCCTATACTTATCAGTTGCTGTATTTCCTGTTGTTTTTAAGTCTGACACAGTGCTCTCTGCTGCCACCTTCTGCTGAGACAGGAACTGTCCAGAGCAGGAAAGGTTTTCTATGGGAATTTGTTGCTGCTCTGGACAGTTCCTGTGTTGGACAGAGCTAACAGCAGAGAGCACTGTGTCAGATTAGGAAGAAAGCAACACTTCCTGCAGGACATACAGCAGTTGATAAGTATAGGAAGACTTGAGATTTTTAAATAGAAGTAAATTACAAATCTATATAACTTTCTGAAACCAGTTGATTTGAAAGAAAAAGATTTTCGCTGGATAACTCCTTTAATTACTATAAAATACAGATTTCAAATTCAATTCCATTGTATAAAACCAATGAAAGAAAATAAATTACCTTCTGAGAACGTCTGAGTAAGTTTGGTAATAGGAAAAACCACAGTATCCTCTAGAAATATAGGTTTATCTGAAAAATAATGCTCCAGATACTCTCTGGAATTATAGCCATCGAGGTCATAGCGCTTATAGGTGCTGGCAGCCATTGGTTAATCTTGTATCATAGACAGGGGGGTAACTCTACATCGGTACTCAGGGTGTCTATATACCACCAGGAATCAAGTGACAAAGCACAACATTATTTGCTTATCCCATCATGAGTTATTATCCCCATAAGACAGTCATGGGAAAGTGTGTTTGCCTCATAGTAAAATACACACATCTGTTTTATTATATAACTAATATTAGAAAATTAAATATTGAATGTAAAGTCATTCTTTGCTGTCTTCTCAAAACCAGGATATCAGGGGCATAAGTAGAAATGGCTGGGCCCCTAGCAAGTATTATTATACATTATTAGACCGGGCTCCCACTACGTTAAACACCGACCGTTCTGTGACCCAGCCGGTCACAGAACGGCCGGTGTCAGTGAAGATCATCCCAGCCGGTACTGCAGTACTGGCCGGATGATCTTTATTTGTGCTGAATTGGGATGCGGGCGCATCCGTGTGTGCCCGCATCCCAATTCACCGTAGCCGACAATGGAGAGTGTGACCTGTCAGGCTAGTGCGGACGCTATTCAATTAATGTGGTGGCAAGTGATCCTGGCCGGAGTGTCTACTATGTGTATAAACTCCGGCCGGGATTCCCTCAGACTGCAGTGCACGTAAGTTGTGTATTATTCACAGTCATTGTTGCACATCAGAAACTACGGCCGTGATTAAGACACAACTTCCGTTGTGTGAACATGGCCTTACCATACATATCACTGTCACAATAACCAAATCCTGTATACCAAAACCAATATAACTAATAATAACAGTATAAAAGGGGCAACTATTACCGCCACACCATGACCACTAACATTACCATCGTACTGTTATTGACCAAATCTGCATACAAAGGTAAATAATACAAAAGTTACCAGTTTACAAATAATACCACCATATACTGACCATTACCACCCTATACTAGTTTCACCTCATTCAGCCACCATATAGCAGCAGATATCAGTTCTACATAGGCTCTATAGACCACAAGTGATTACAGTGCAGTTAGAGCCAGTGACTCACAGGCAACATCTTCTTTCAGTGAATCACAGGGGGCTTTTACTCCAATTGGCAATGCTCACTTTTCTGTTCTTCACCATCCGGCCTGGGCCATCATAATGACTTCTCTCAGTCACAAATTGTCCCAATAAGATCTGCCAGACAAACACTTTAGGCTCCTCCTTATACACCATCATCATCCTCCACATCTATACTGCCCTGTCTGTGCCCTAAAGTGGTTATTCCCCTCTGTATCCATTTACTAGTTAGACCACTCTGTGCCCCCAATAGACCCCTCTATGCCCCTATATAGTGGTCAGGCCCTCTGTGCATCTGTATAGTAGTTAGGCCTCCCTGTGCAGGTAGCCCTCCTAGTATAAAAAATCTCTTCTCTACCACCCAGTTTCCTACCACCATGCAGCTCTTCTTCCTGCTGGACATTCTCAGTGCAGGAAAAAAACGATCACGCTGCATACACTGGGATGTGACATTGGCTGCTACAGCTAGTCACCTGCAGGCCACAGGCCTAATGCAGCCTGCAGCCACAAGGGAGAGTGACAGCAGCTATCTACTCTACGGGTACTTTCACACATACAGTATCACAGGGTATTTCATGCTGTGAGTCCTGCAGTGAAATCTGCTGAGATACAGTAGTGTAATTTGTTATGGCTCTACATTGTCGCAGCGGATTTTCATTCTGCTGCGAGAATGTGACCCCTTCCCACTTAACCCACCGCTGTCTCTAATACATTACCTGTTCGTACCTGCGGCACCCTACCACTGGAAAACAGTGACTGGGAGTCTGGGGCATTTAGACTCGGGGCTGCAACTGTATATTTACAGTGTGAGCGGCTATGTGCCCCCCTGGGAGTCCTGGATGGCCACCCACACTGCCCATATTACATTGTACTACCACACAAATAGACACATGACATATATTTACAATAGATGCACAAACCCAGACTATACAAATAGGCAGAGATACACAAATATGGACAAATACATCACACAGATACACAAACACAGGCAGATTACATATATACCTCTATCACAAATAGACACAAGACATATATTTACAATAGATGCACAAACCCAGACTATACAAATAGGCAGAGAGACACATATATGGACAAATACATCACACAGATACAAACACAATGTGCAAAAGAACACTGCAGAGACACCATCACATGTCTCGACGTCAGTGAACTAGCCAGACCTTCCCTCCGGGAAGGAACAACCAAGCCAAAGCGTTCTCCAGTCAAGGAAACCACCTCAGCAAGGTATCCATCCACAGACAGCTGTTTCGGGTTTTTGCCCCTCATCAGTGTGGAGTAGGTTTCTGGCTAGTGGGAGCAATGACTAGTAAGTGCATGCAAAAGGACGCTGGTTGACCTCAGGGAGATCAACCAAAACACCGCAGAGACACCATCACATGTCTCAACGTCAGTGTATTCTAGAACATTGCCCCCTGGGAAATCGAATATGCAAAAGAACACTGCAGAGACACCATCACATGTCTCGACGTCAGTGAACTAGCCAGACCTTCCCTCTGGGAAGGAACAACCAAGCCAAAGCGTTCTCCAGTCAAGGAAACCACCTCAGCAAGGTATCATCCACAGACAGCTGTTTCGGGGTTTTTGCCCCTCATCAGTGTGGAGTAGGTTTCTGGCTAGTGGGAGCAATGACTAGTAAGTGCATGCAAAAGGACGCTGGTTGACCTCAGGGAGATCAACCAAAACACCGCAGAGACACCATCACATGTCTCAACGTCAGTGTATTCTAGAACATTGCCCCCTGGGAAATCGAATATGCAAAAGAACACTGCAGAGACACCATCACATGTCTCGACGTCAGTGAATTAGCCAGACCTTCCCTCCGGGAAGGAACAACCAAGCCAAAGCGTTCTCCAGTCAAGGAAACCACCTCAGCAAGGTATCCATCCACAGACAGCTGTTTCGGGGTTTTTTGCCCCTCATCAGTGTGGAGTAGGTTTCTGGCTAGTGGGAGCAATGACTAGTAAGTGCATGCAAAAGGACGCTGGTTGACCTCAGGGAGATCAACCAAAACACCGCAGAGACACCATCACATGTCTCAACGTCAGTGTATTCTAGAACATTGCCCCCTGGGAAATCGAATATGCAAAAGAGGGAAGGTCTGGCTAGTTCACTGACTCTCTGCAGTGTTCTTTTGCATATTCGATTTCCCAGGGGGCAATGTTCTAGAATACACTGACGTTGAGACATGTGATGGTGTCTCTGCGGTGTTTTGGTTGATCTCCCTGAGGTCAACCAGCGTCCTTTTGCATGCACTTACTAGTCATTGCTCCCACTAGCCAGAAACCTACTCCACACTGATGAGGGGCAAAAACCCCGAAACAGCTGTCTGTGGATGGATACCTTGCTGAGGTGGTTTCCTTGACTGGAGAACGCTTTGGCTTGGTTGTTCCTTCCCGGAGGGAAGGTCTGGCTAGTTCACTGACGTCGAGACATGTGATGGTGTCTCTGCAGTGTTCTTTTGCATATTCGATTTCCCAGGGGGCAATGTTCTAGAATACACTGACGTTGAGACATGTGATGGTGTCTCTGCGGTGTTTTGGTTGATCTCCCTGAGGTCAACCAGCGTCCTTTTGCATGCACTTACTAGTCATTGCTCCCACTAGCCAGAAACCTACTCCACACTGATGAGGGGCAAAAACCCCGAAACAGCTGTCTGTGGATGGATACCTTGCTGAGGTGGTTTCCTTGACTGGAGAATGCTTTGGCTTGGTTGTTCCTTCCCGGAGGGAAGGTCTGGCTAGTTCACTGACGTCGAGACATGTGATGGTGTCTCTGCAGTGTTCTTTTGCATATTCGATTTCCCAGGGGGCAATGTTCTAGAATACACTGACGTTGAGACATGTGATGGTGTCTCTGCGGTGTTTTGGTTGATCTCCCTGAGGTCAACCAGCGTCCTTTTACAGATACAAACACAGGCAGATTACATATATACCTCAAATCACAAATAGACACAAGACAGAGATGCAGAAACACACACATGCACATTACACAGACACAGGGCCGGCGCCCTGATGGAGCCCTGTGCGAAACTTTTTTCGGCACCCCCCCCCCCCCAATGGTGACATAAAGCTCCTACAGCCTCCCACTCCTCCAGACGACATCAAACACCCATCACCCAACCCTCCCAGCCATACACACAACTACTACTCACCCAGTCACACACACAACTACTACCCCCGCCAGCCATACACACAACTACTACTCACCCAGTCTTTAGGACACCGAGCTGCATAAGGAAGGTGGCAGGGACTGCGGGGCGTTTAGTGGAGCGGTAGGGGTTAATGGAGACTCACAGGGGGGCCTCAGTGAAGTCAGTTGTGCAGAGTAACAGCTTATTTATTGGTGCACAGGGGGTCACATGATGCAGCACGGCACCGCCTCCGGGACGTGCTGCTGGCCTATAGGATGCGGCCAAAACCTATAAGGAGGCGGGGGCTTCCGGGAGCAGCCCTCTTTACCAGCAGCCAGGAGTACAAGCAGCCCTCCCTCCCGCCCTTATTGCAAGTGTGGTTTCAGTTTTGGTTCGCTGTATTGATGATGTTTCCTTCTGTTGTAGAGGAGAATTATACTAAGTCACAGCTGGAGGTGTGGTATCTGGTGGATCCGGTGGCCATGCCCGCCAGTGTTCGGCGGCCGGCATACCCGTTGGAAAATGTTCACCTGGAGGCGTTTACGAGTCAGTGGAAGTTGGCAATTTGCCCGGTTAAGACAAAATAAATAAATAATAAATAGCTGTGGCCGACCACCATCCAACACAATACGCCTGTGTGTTGAGTCTTATTGGGGAGGCCCCAAGGTCATGAGTACAGGGGCGGGGGGGGTGTGTAGCCCAGCAGTCACACACAACTACTACCCCCGCCAGCCATACACACAACTACTACCCCCACCAGCCATACACACAACTACTACTCACCCAGTCACACACAACTACTACTCACCCAGTCACACACAACTACTACCCCCGCCAGCCATACACACAACTACTACCCCCACCAGCCATACACACAACTACTTCCCCCACCAGCCATACACACAACTACTTCCCCCACCAGCCATACACACAACTACTACCCCCACCAGCCATACACACAATTACTACCCCCACCAGCTATACACACAACTACTGCCCCCACCAGCCACACACACAACTACTACCCCCAGCAGCCACACACACAACTACTACTTACCCAGCCATACACACAACTACTACCTTACCCAGCCATGTAGTAGTTGTGTGTATGACTGGAGGGGGAAGTAGTATCCAGTACACACACATGCACACCTACACATTGAACATACATTATATAACAGTACACACACCCCATACACATTATATAGTACACACATATACAATGTCACACATATTTAAACACACATTATTCATATATAAACCTCCATTACACACACACCAACACATTGACTATACATTATATAACACAGTATGTACATTCTATATACATATACTTGCACTTACATACATCTAGCTGGCAGCTGGTTGTGAATAATGCAGCAGCTGATGACAGGACTGGGCGCCTCATGCTGCTGCTCTCTTCCTCCTCTCTCCTATTGTCCCGACTGCCCAGCAGTGTAATATTACATCAGCTGCACCAGGACATAAGAGCTTCCCTGTATAGGACCTGGGTCGAAGGAGGGGAAGGGGGCGGCTGTGCTAGGAGCAGTTACAGCAGGGCTCACTCTCAGATGGCAGAGGCTGCTGCCGTATGTTCCTGAATCTGACACACAGGGACCACGGCAGCTGTGGGGGGATACTGGAGCAGGGCAGCCAGCTAGTGGGACAGCGCTCGGGCAGAGAGACAGCTGCACTGACTGTGCACAGACCAGGGGCATAGCCAATGTCTCTTGGGCCCTGGTGCAAGAGGTCAACTTGGGTCCTTTCCTCGACCAAGCAATGCTATTGGGGATATATATATATATATATATATATATATATACACAGGGGCGGTCTTGGCATTTCTGGGGCCCCAAGCGAAGTTATGTCTGCCCCCCCTCGTCACGCGTTCCAAAACAATAGACCGCTGTGTGTTGCCCCCAGTAGTATATACCCCTTGTGCGCTACTGCCAGTAATATATACTCCTTGTGTGCTGCCCCCAATAGTATATACCCCTTGTGTCCTGCCCCCAGTAGTATATACCCCTTGTTTGCTTCCCTCAGTAGTATATAGACCCCTGTTCGTTCCCCCAGTTATATAAAGCCCCCCATGTGCTCCCCCAGAAGTATATAGACCTCCTGTGTGCTGCCCCAGTTGTATATAGACCCCCTGTGTGCTGCCCCCAGTTGTATATACCCCCTGTGTGCTCCCCCACTAGTATATAGGCCCCCTGTGTGCTCCCTCAGGGGTATTTAGCCCCCCTGTGTGCTCCCTACTTGGATATAGACCTCCTGTGTGCTCCCCCACTTGGATATAGACCCCTGTGTGCTCCTTCAGTAGTATATAAACCCTCCTGTGTGGTTCCCCCAGTAGTATATAGACCCCCTGTGTGCCCCACCAGTATTATATAGACCACTTGTGTGCTGCCCCAGTAGTATACAGCCCCATGTGTTCTCCTCCAGTTATATATAGACCACCTGTGTGCCTCACAAGTAGTATATAGACCCCCTGTACATTCCCCCAGTAGTATATAGACCCCCTGTGTGCCCCACCAGTAGTATATAGACTCCTGTGTGCTCCCCCAGTAGTATATAGCCCCCCTGTGTGCTCTTCCACTTGGATATAGACCTCCTGTGTGCTCTCCAAGTTGTATATAGACTCCTTTCTGCTGCCCCAAGTAGTATATAGACCCCCTGTGTGCTGCCCCCAGTAGTATATGGACCCCTCTGTGAAGCCCCAGTAGTCTAAATCCCCCCTGTGTGTTCCCCCTGTTATATAGCCCCCCTGTGTGCTCCCCCCATTTATATAGACCCCCGATGTGCGCTCCCCCAGTTAAACAGACCCCTGTGTGCTCCCCCTCCCATATAGTATATAACACAATAAAACAAACACATATACTCAACTGGGTCCGGGCATCTCCTCTTCTCTTCACTCTTGTGGCCGCAGGAAGGGTTTTCCCTGTTATCACAAGGGGCCGCACTCCCCTTGTTCTGGCGCTGATGCTCCAGTGATGTCACTGGAGCGCTGGCACCACAAGGACAAAGCTGCCACTTGTGACCGCAGGGAAAACCCTTCCTGCGGCCACAAGAGTGACTGACAGGAAGGGAGCCAATGTCTCCCGCCCTGTCAGTGCTGCTGCATGTAGCTATGAGCGCTCATTACGAGTGCTCATAGTTACAGTTCAAATGGCAGCAGCGAGCGGGGCAGCGGCCCTGTCCAGCGGTCTTGAGCACAAGAGTGGGGCATGGGGGCCCCAAGCTATCGCTTGGTGTGCTTGGTGCCAAAGACCGCCACTGTATATCACCACACATATATATGTGGAGATATATGTGGAGATATATGTAGAGATACGGGCCCCCCCCCTTTGAATAGAAGGGGGGACACACGGAATTGCGTCCCCCCCCCCCCCCCGTTTTATTATAGGCAGGTGTATGTATGTCACATGGTATGTTCCTGTTGGTCTCTCTCCCCCCTTTTTCTCCCCCTTCTTGTTTTTACAGATGATCTTACCATTCCAGATGTTTCTGCTGTCAGCTGATGTGCAGCTTGCTGATTGGAGGAGATGGAGAGCGGGAGTTGCAAGTTCTAAAAATAGAAATGAGCAGCGTTATGATTGGCTCAAGCTGCTAGAGCGGGAAAAACCAGGACTGATTTATAGGAGAGCTCCCTTCACTGCTATTCAGTCAGCCTGTGAGCTGTGAAGAAAGAGCAAAGTTCCTTATTGCTCTCTTTTTGCTGAAGGGATTTCTTAGTGACATTTCTGTGGGCTATGGCTCAGTGTTAGTGCTCCTGCCTATTCTGTGAGGATTAAGAGATGGAAGCCTTACTGTCCCAGCTGATCCAGAGAGCGGAGGGAGCGGGAGGAGAAGCCTGGCTGTGACGCTGCCTCATGGAATCGGAGCCGGCGCCTGTGGAAGAAGTGGATGAGGCAAGCCAGGCAGAGGAAGAGGCGGGCCCATCTCGGTGTATTGTCTGCCGCATCCTGCCACCCAGAGAGGAAGAGGAGGAGGGAGATCGGCAGCCTATCATCAGCCAGCAGGATCGGGTTAGCCGTGAGGAGCGTCCGGCAAAGAGGAGGATGAGCAATAAAAGAGCTTCTAGAGCTCCCCTCCCACCGGCCCCCTCCGGCAGTACCTGTGGGTCCAGACATGGCCGTGGCAGCAGTCGGGAGTCCCGGAGGAGCAGGAGGCCATCTGCTGGGCTGGAGGATTCATCGCATCATCGGGAGACAGGAGCTGCAGCGGCTAAGGGTGAGACACTCTGTGTTAATCACGTCAGTACGAGTGCAGTGGCTGATTTGCTCTGTAACAATTCTGTGAGACAGTTTTGTGCCCTTGTGGCACAAGGTTTACCTGCTGCACCTTCCCTAGCATCTGTATGGAGTGGAAGTGGGATGTCTATGCCTAGATTAAATGTTCAGCCAGAGCGCTCTGCTTCATTAAGTTCACCACTGATTGAAAAGGGTGCTGGTGTGAGTGAGGTCTGTGTTAAAGAGGCACTGGCATGTGAAGTGTCACCACTAGGTTATCACTTACAACAGTCTGTTAAAGAAAAGATTTGGCGAGGTGAATTTGTAGATTTATTAACACTGTTACCCTCGCACAAAGATAGTGTTATCAAGAAATCTGATGAGAAAAGTGAAGATAGTAAAAAACCATCTCGTACAATATTCAATTGGTTACAAGCTTTTAGTATATATTGTGCTGTTTTAGGCAAAAAGCACCCTGGACTATGTTCACAGTTATTCCAGCACTAGGATAATATCCTGGAGGCTTATAGAAGTTTTGGAGGCATGTCATGGTTTAATTACGACAAAATGTTTCGTCAAAAGCTGGCTGTACAGCCCAATCTGAAATGGGGAAATAAGGACGTCGGGCTGTGGATTAGCCTTATGCTGCCTCAACGCAATACAATGTTTAAACCGGTGACGAATAGCCAGGGTGTTTTTCGCAAGGGAACATGTTTCGCCTACAATGAGGGATCCTGTAAGTTTAACACAAACTGTCGCTATAAGCATGAATGCTCGTTTTGTGGAGGGCAGCATGCCATGTCCCGATGCTTTAAAAAGACAGCACATGCTGGGCAGGGCTTGCCCTCAACAAAGGAGCTGTTGGCAAAAAGCATTGATGCCGGTGAGGCTAGCAAGCACGCTGCCCCACCTAGAACTGTATCCAGACAGACTGAAAGCTAAACTTTTGACTGATGGATTTACATGTGGTTTTTATGTCCCTCCTTTTTCAGGTACAGGTTGTGTAGTTGTTAATAATTTGAAGTCGGTATTGTTGAATGTGGAAGTGGTAAGGGAAAAGATAAGTAAGGAAGTGGCAGAGGGGAGAGTTGCGGGACCGTTTCCTGCACCCCCGTTTCGGAATTTTAGAATTTCCCCTTTGGGGTTAGTCCCCAAAAAGGAACCGCAGTCTTATAGACTTATCCACCACTTATCTTTTCCTTTGCACCATTCGCTGAATGATCAGGCTGACAAGTCTCTAGCCTCAGTGAGTTATGCGTCTTTAG
This sequence comes from Dendropsophus ebraccatus, assembly GCF_027789765.1. Classification (NCBI taxonomy): domain Eukaryota; kingdom Metazoa; phylum Chordata; class Amphibia; order Anura; family Hylidae; genus Dendropsophus; species Dendropsophus ebraccatus. Next base: position 21,732,852 of record NC_091465.1, read on the forward strand.
AAGATGCAGTGTCTGCTTTGAGGACTTTTGGAGTGGGTGCCTTATTAGCGAAAAGTGACATCAAATCTGCCTTTCGGCTGTTACCAGTGCACCCAGTTGGCTTTAATTCATTGGGGTTTTGTTTTGAGGATTTGTATTACTTTGACAAATGTTTGCATATGGGCTTTACGTTATCGTGTTTTTACTTTGAAACTTTTTCTACATTTTTGCATTGGGTAGTGCAGCAGGGAGTGCCAGATGGAGCAGTGGTCCATTATTTAGACAACTTTTTATTTATTGGTAGGGCTGGGTCATCGGCTTGTTTGGATCTGCTTAATTATTTTAGGAGTATTGCAGTTGAGTTTGGCGTTCCTTTAGCAGAGGACAAGACGGTGTTACCTTGCAATTGTCTTGAATTTTTGGGCATTACGTTGGACACAGTACAGATAGAGTTTCGTTTGCCCACAGACGAATTAGTCAAGCTCAGACAGGCGTTAGAGCGCTGTATGTGTAAGTCTAAGGTTACATTGAAAAACCTACAATCCCTGCTTGATCTGTTAGCTTTTACTGTAAGAGTGATCCCAATGGGGAGAATATTTTCTAAGCGTCCGTACGCAGCCACTAAGGGTATGAAATCGCCTTATGCACATATCCGGATAACTAGACCCCTTAAAGAAGACTTGAGCATGTGGCTTGAATTTGTTAATACATTTAATGGTCATTCCGTGTTCCAAGCTGAGTTTGTGGAAGCTAGTGCTATCAATCTGTTCACTGATGCGGCGGGGGCATATGGGTATGGAGCCTTTTATGAGGGACAGTGGTCCCTCATAAATGGATAAAGGCGGGTCTTTGTAAGAATATTGTTCTCCTCGAGTTATTCCCAGTGTCAGTCTCCTTAGTGATTTGGGGTAGTAGCTTCAGAAATAAAAGGATCCTGTTTCGCTCTGATAATAAAGGCGTCATTTATACTATCAACTGCTTATCCTCTAAATCTGATGTTGTAGTTAAATTATTGCGACACATCGTACTTTATTGTATGTCGATCAATATATGGTTGAAAGCTTTGCATATAAGGGGCGTTGATAATACAGTTGCTGACGCTCTCTCCCGCCATCAGTTTGCAAAATTCAGACGTCTGGTTCCGGGAGCAGACAGGTTGGGGATGGCGTGTCCCTAGTGGTCCCTAGTGTGGGACTGACAGCGCGCCTTATCAGGAATTCTTTGGCAGGCTCTAGATGGGCTGCCTACGTCAGCCTGGCTTCAGTGGAAGAGTTTTTGTACCAGTCTTGATGTGCCTTATTTACAACATGATGTTTGGTTAACGTTAGCTTTTGTTACTATGTTAATAGACAGAAAACTCTCACATACTGCTATTGTTAGAATGTTAACAGGAGTGTCCTTTTTCCTGAAGCTGTCTGGTCTGCAAGCGATTTCAGGATTTTTCATTGTTAAACAGGTCTTAAAGGGTTATAAGAAGGGCACTGTTCGTCCTGAATTGAGGAGACCTATTACATTGGATATATTAGTTAGGATTGTTAGGGTGTTACAGGATGTCTGTTTTTCCGAGTTGGAGATGGTGCGGTTCAGAGCTGTGTTTGCATTGGCCTTTTTCGGAGCGTTTAGAATAAGTGAACTAGTTGCTCCTAGCAAAGTGCGCCCTGGTGGTTTATTATTTTCTGATGTTGAGGTTAAAGACGGTGCAGTAGTTATTTTAATTAGATTTTCCAAGACTGATATATATGGACGGGTTCTTTTGTTAGAATTAATGCTTTTCAGGGTATCGTTTCTTAGGATAAGGCCTGCATTAGAGGGTGTTTTATTCTTACATCAAGATTTATCTTTTGTTACTAAATTTCAATTTAATAGATTATTAAAACTATCTTTGAACAGATTGGGCTTGGCCAACTTCCGCTTGACTACTCATTCGTTCCGTATCGGAGCGGCCACTGAAGCCGCTGCATTGGGTTTGGATAATTCTTTGATTAAAAAAATTGGGTAGACGGGATTCAAATCGGTTCAAACTGTATATTCGCCCAGGTTTGGTAATTAGTTAATTGCTCTTATCTTTTTTGCAGGTCCTAGGAAAATTGTTTGGATCGTTGGCCGTTCTTATATTGCTTGGGCAGCTAAGAGAGCTCATAGTCGGCCTTATGGGGAGAACCTGGGTTTAGACATTAATAAATTCTTTGTAATGTGGTTTGGATACAGTGGGCTGTGCTGGAGGGAGTTGTATAGTACCTTGCGCAAGCTGGCCGCTGTATTGCCCCCACCAGACATCTTGATATTACATTTAGGGTGAAATGATGTTGGTAAAATTAAGACATTAGAATTACTATGGGACATCAAGCGGGATTTGGCCCTGTTCAAATGTTTGTTTGTTGACTCATGCATTATATTTTCTGAAATTGTTCCCAGGCTAGAGTGGATTGATAAAGGGCTTTCCTTACATGATAAAATTAGAAAGAGGATCAATCACACTATTGCTAAGTTTATGCCTTCTATAGGGGGTTTCTCCTACAGACATGTAGAGCTAGAAGGGTTCATCCCGGGATTGTATAGAGGAGATTTAGTTCATCTATCTGACATAGGGAACAACATACTGAATGCACATTTTGGTAACATCATTAAGCAGGCTGCTGTGGCACTGGTGGGTGTGGGGCCTGGGCATTAGGCCCAGGCGGTTGGGGTATTGTCACCCTGCTTTGCAGGGCGGGCATGGTCCTTGAACTGTTAGGCTTTAATGGTTTATTTATTTGAGAGTTTTAATTATTTATATATGGTTGCTTAATAGTTATGTTTTATGCTAACCCTTATTAAAGTGCCACGGCCAATTTTTAGCAAAATATTGTCAGTCTTTATTTCAGGGGGTGGAGTCTACATTTCCATGCAAGGAGCCCCCCCTTTGAATAGAAGGGGGGGGGACACGGATTTGCGCCCCCCCCCCTCCCATTTTATTATAGGCAGGTGTATGTATGTCACATGGTATATTCCTGGTGGTCTCTCCCCCCCCCTCTTGTTTTTACAGATGGTCTTACCATTCCAGATGTTTCTGCTGTCAGCTGATGTGCAGCTTGCTGATTGGAGGAGAGCGGGAAAAACCAGAACTGATTTATAGGAGAGCTGCCTTCACTGCTATTCAGTCAGCCTGTGATGAAAGAGCAAAGTTCCCTGCCCAAATTTTAGGAAAAGTGGAGATAAAAGTGGAGATAAAAGTGGAGATAAAAGTGGAGATAAAAGTGGAGATAAAAGTGGAGATAAAAGTGGAGATAAAAGTGGAGATAAAAGTGGAGATAAAAGTGGAGATAAAAGTGGAGATAAAAGTGGAGATAAAAGTGGAGATAAAAGTGGAGATAAAAGTGGAGATAAAAGTGGAGATAAAAGTGGAGATAAAAGTGGAGATAAAAGTGGAGATAAAAGTGGAGATAAAAGTGGAGATAAAAGTGGAGATAAAAGTGGAGATAAAAGTGGAGATAAAAGTGGAGATAAAAGTGGAGATAAAAGTGGAGATAAAAGTGGAGATAAAAGTGGAGATAAAAGTGGAGATAAAAGTGGAGATAAAAGTGGAGATAAAAGTGGAGATAAAAGTGGAGATAAAAGTGGAGATAAAAGTGGAGATAAAAGTGGAGATAAAAGTGGAGATAAAGTGGAGATAAAAGTGGAGATAAAAGTGGAGATAAAAGTGGAGATAAAAGTGGAGATAAAAGTGGAGATAAAAGTGGAGATAAAAGTGGAGATAAAAGTGGAGATAAAAGTGGAGATAAAAGTGGAGATAAAAGTGGAGATAAAAGTGGAGATAAAAGTGGAGATAAAAGTGGAGATAAAAGTGGAGATAAAAGTGGAGATAAAAGTGGAGATAAAAGTGGAGATAAAAGTGGAGATAAAAGTGGAGATAAAAGTGGAGATAAAAGTGGAGATAAAAGTGGAGATAAAAGTGGAGATAAAAGTGGAGATAAAAGTGGAGATAAAAGTGGAGATAAAAGTGGAGATAAAAGTGGAGATAAAAGTGGAGATAAAAGTGGAGATAAAAGTGGAGATAAAAGTGGAGATAAAAGTGGAGATAAAAGTGGAGATAAAAGTGGAGATAAAAGTGGAGATAAAAGTGGAGATAAAAGTGGAGATAAAAGTGGAGATAAAAGTGGAGATAAAAGTGGAGATAAAAGTGGAGATAAAAGTGGAGATAAAAGTGGAGATAAAAGTGGAGATAAAAGTGGAGATAAAAGTGGAGATAAAAGTGGAGATAAAAGTGGAGATAAAAGTGGAGATAAAAGTGGAGATAAAAGTGGAGATAAAAGTGGAGATAAAAGTGGAGATAAAAGTGGAGATAAAAGTGGAGATAAAAGTGGAGATAAAAGTGGAGATAAAAGTGGAGATAAAAGTGGAGATAAAAGTGGAGATAAAAGTGGAGATAAAAGTGGAGATAAAAGTGGAGATAAAAGTGGAGATAAAAGTGGAGATAAAAGTGGAGATAAAAGTGGAGATAAAAGTGGAGATAAAAGTGGAGATAAAAGTGGAGATAAAAGTGGAGATAAAAGTGGAGATAAAAGTGGAGATAAAAGTGGAGATAAAAGTGGAGATAAAAGTGGAGATAAAAGTGGAGATAAAAGTGGAGATAAAAGTGGAGATAAAAGTGGAGATAAAAGTGGAGATAAAAGTGGAGATAAAAGTGGAGATAAAAGTGGAGATAAAAGTGGAGATAAAAGTGGAGATAAAAGTGGAGATAAAAGTGGAGATAAAAGTGGAGATAAAAGTGGAGATAAAAGTGGAGATAAAAGTGGAGATAAAAGTGGAGATAAAAGTGGAGATAAAAGTGGAGATAAAAGTGGAGATAAAAGTGGAGATAAAAGTGGAGATAAAAGTGGAGATAAAAGTGGAGATAAAAGTGGAGATAAAAGTGGAGATAAAAGTGGAGATAAAAGTGGAGATAAAAGTGGAGATAAAAGTGGAGATAAAAGTGGAGATAAAAGTGGAGATAAAAGTGGAGATAAAAGTGGAGATAAAAGTGGAGATAAAAGTGGAGATAAAAGTGGAGATAAAAGTGGAGATAAAAGTGGAGATAAAAGTGGAGATAAAAGTGGAGATAAAAGTGGAGATAAAAGTGGAGATAAAAGTGGAGATAAAAGTGGAGATAAAAGTGGAGATAAAAGTGGAGATAAAAGTGGAGATAAAAGTGGAGATAAAAGTGGAGATAAAAGTGGAGATAAAAGTGGAGATAAAAGTGGAGATAAAAGTGGAGATAAAAGTGGAGATAAAAGTGGAGATAAAAGTGGAGATAAAAGTGGAGATAAAAGTGGAGATAAAAGTGGAGATAAAAGTGGAGATAAAAGTGGAGATAAAAGTGGAGATAAAAGTGGAGATAAAAGTGGAGATAAAAGTGGAGATAAAAGTGGAGATAAAAGTGGAGATAAAAGTGGAGATAAAAGTGGAGATAAAAGTGGAGATAAAAGTGGAGATAAAAGTGGAGATAAAAGTGGAGATAAAAGTGGAGATAAAAGTGGAGATAAAAAGTGGAGATAAAAGTGGAGATAAAAGTGGAGATAAAAGTGGAGATAAAAGTGGAGATAAAAGTGGAGATAAAAGTGGAGATAAAAGTGGAGATAAAAGTGGAGATAAAGTGGAGATAAAAGTGGAGATAAAAGTGGAGATAAAAGTGGAGATAAAAGTGGAGATAAAAGTGGAGATAAAAGTGGAGATAAAAGTGGAGATAAAAGTGGAGATAAAAGTGGAGATAAAAGTGGAGATAAAAGTGGAGATAAAAGTGGAGATAAAAGTGGAGATAAAAGTGGAGATAAAAGTGGAGATAAAAGTGGAGATAAAAGTGGAGATAAAAGTGGAGATAAAAGTGGAGATAAAAGTGGAGATAAAAGTGGAGATAAAAGTGGAGATAAAAGTGGAGATAAAAGTGGAGATAAAAGTGGAGATAAAAGTGGAGATAAAAGTGGAGATAAAAGTGGAGATAAAAGTGGAGATAAAAGTGGAGATAAAAGTGGAGATAAAAGTGGAGATAAAAGTGGAGATAAAAGTGGAGATAAAAGTGGAGATAAAAGTGGAGATAAAAGTGGAGATAAAAGTGGAGATAAAAGTGGAGATAAAAGTGGAGATAAAAGTGGAGATAAAAGTGGAGATAAAAGTGGAGATAAAAGTGGAGATAAAAGTGGAGATAAAAGTGGAGATAAAAGTGGAGATAAAAGTGGAGATAAAAGTGGAGATAAAAGTGGAGATAAAAGTGGAGATAAAAGTGGAGATAAAAGTGGAGATAAAAGTGGAGATAAAAGTGGAGATAAAAGTGGAGATAAAAGTGGAGATAAAAGTGGAGATAAAAGTGGAGATAAAAGTGGAGATAAAAGTGGAGATAAAAGTGGAGATAAAAGTGGAGATAAAAGTGGAGATAAAAGTGGAGATAAAAGTGGAGATAAAAGTGGAGATAAAAGTGGAGATAAAAGTGGAGATAAAAGTGGAGATAAAAGTGGAGATAAAAGTGGAGATAAAAGTGGAGATAAAAGTGGAGATAAAAGTGGAGATAAAAGTGGAGATAAAAGTGGAGATAAAAGTGGAGATAAAAGTGGAGATAAAAGTGGAGATAAAAGTGGAGATAAAAGTGGAGATAAAAGTGGAGATAAAAGTGGAGATAAAAGTGGAGATAAAAGTGGAGATAAAAGTGGAGATAAAAGTGGAGATAAAAGTGGAGATAAAAGTGGAGATAAAAGTGGAGATAAAAGTGGAGATAAAAGTGGAGATAAAAGTGGAGATAAAAGTGGAGATAAAAGTGGAGATAAAAGTGGAGATAAAAGTGGAGATAAAAGTGGAGATAAAAGTGGAGATAAAAGTGGAGATAAAAGTGGAGATAAAAGTGGAGATAAAAGTGGAGATAAAAGTGGAGATAAAAGTGGAGATAAAAGTGGAGATAAAAGTGGAGATAAAAGTGGAGATAAAAGTGGAGATAAAAGTGGAGATAAAAGTGGAGATAAAAGTGGAGATAAAAGTGGAGATAAAAGTGGAGATAAAAGTGGAGATAAAAGTGGAGATAAAAGTGGAGATAAAAGTGGAGATAAAAGTGGAGATAAAAGTGGAGATAAAAGTGGAGATAAAAGTGGAGATAAAAGTGGAGATAAAAGTGGAGATAAAAGTGGAGATAAAAGTGGAGATAAAAGTGGAGATAAAAGTGGAGATAAAAGTGGAGATAAAAGTGGAGATAAAAGTGGAGATAAAAGTGGAGATAAAAGTGGAGATAAAAGTGGAGATAAAAGTGGAGATAAAAGTGGAGATAAAAGTGGAGATAAAAGTGGAGATAAAAGTGGAGATAAAAGTGGAGATAAAAGTGGAGATAAAAGTGGAGATAAAAGTGGAGATAAAAGTGGAGATAAAAGTGGAGATAAAAGTGGAGATAAAAGTGGAGATAAAAGTGGAGATAAAAGTGGAGATAAAAGTGGAGATAAAAGTGGAGATAAAAGTGGAGATAAAAGTGGAGATAAAAGTGGAGATAAAAGTGGAGATAAAAGTGGAGATAAAAGTGGAGATAAAAGTGGAGATAAAAGTGGAGATAAAGTGGAGATAAAAGTGGAGATAAAAGTGGAGATAAAAGTGGAGATAAAAGTGGAGATAAAAGTGGAGATAAAAGTGGAGATAAAAGTGGAGATAAAAGTGGAGATAAAAGTGGAGATAAAAGTGGAGATAAAAGTGGAGATAAAAGTGGAGATAAAAGTGGAGATAAAAGTGGAGATAAAAGTGGAGATAAAAGTGGAGATAAAAGTGGAGATAAAAGTGGAGATAAAAGTGGAGATAAAAGTGGAGATAAAAGTGGAGATAAAAGTGGAGATAAAAGTGGAGATAAAAGTGGAGATAAAAGTGGAGATAAAAGTGGAGATAAAAGTGGAGATAAAAGTGGAGATAAAAGTGGAGATAAAAGTGGAGATAAAAGTGGAGATAAAAGTGGAGATAAAAGTGGAGATAAAAGTGGAGATAAAAGTGGAGATAAAAGTGGAGATAAAAGTGGAGATAAAAGTGGAGATAAAAGTGGAGATAAAAGTGGAGATAAAAGTGGAGATAAAAGTGGAGATAAAAGTGGAGATAAAAGTGGAGATAAAAGTGGAGATAAAAGTGGAGATAAAAGTGGAGATAAAAGTGGAGATAAAAGTGGAGATAAAAGTGGAGATAAAAGTGGAGATAAAAGTGGAGATAAAAGTGGAGATAAAAGTGGAGATAAAAGTGGAGATAAAAGTGGAGATAAAAGTGGAGATAAAAGTGGAGATAAAAGTGGAGATAAAAGTGGAGATAAAAGTGGAGATAAAAGTGGAGATAAAAGTGGAGATAAAAGTGGAGATAAAAGTGGAGATAAAAGTGGAGATAAAAGTGGAGATAAAAGTGGAGATAAAAGTGGAGATAAAAGTGGAGATAAAAGTGGAGATAAAAGTGGAGATAAAAGTGGAGATAAAAGTGGAGATAAAAGTGGAGATAAAAGTGGAGATAAAAGTGGAGATAAAAGTGGAGATAAAAGTGGAGATAAAAGTGGAGATAAAAGTGGAGATAAAAGTGGAGATAAAAGTGGAGATAAAAGTGGAGATAAAAGTGGAGATAAAAGTGGAGATAAAAGTGGAGATAAAAGTGGAGATAAAAGTGGAGATAAAAGTGGAGATAAAAGTGGAGATAAAAGTGGAGATAAAAGTGGAGATAAAAGTGGAGATAAAAGTGGAGATAAAAGTGGAGATAAAAGTGGAGATAAAAGTGGAGATAAAAGTGGAGATAAAAGTGGAGATAAAAGTGGAGATAAAAGTGGAGATAAAAGTGGAGATAAAAGTGGAGATAAAAGTGGAGATAAAAGTGGAGATAAAAGTGGAGATAAAAGTGGAGATAAAAGTGGAGATAAAAGTGGAGATAAAAGTGGAGATAAAAGTGGAGATAAAAGTGGAGATAAAAGTGGAGATAAAAGTGGAGATAAAAGTGGAGATAAAAGTGGAGATAAAAGTGGAGATAAAAGTGGAGATAAAGTGGAGATAAAAGTGGAGATAAAAGTGGAGATAAAAGTGGAGATAAAAGTGGAGATAAAAGTGGAGATAAAAGTGGAGATAAAAGTGGAGATAAAAGTGGAGATAAAAGTGGAGATAAAAGTGGAGATAAAAGTGGAGATAAAAGTGGAGATAAAAGTGGAGATAAAAGTGGAGATAAAAGTGGAGATAAAAGTGGAGATAAAAGTGGAGATAAAAGTGGAGATAAAAGTGGAGATAAAAGTGGAGATAAAAGTGGAGATAAAAGTGGAGATAAAAGTGGAGATAAAAGTGGAGATAAAAGTGGAGATAAAAGTGGAGATAAAAGTGGAGATAAAAGTGGAGATAAAAGTGGAGATAAAAGTGGAGATAAAAGTGGAGATAAAAGTGGAGATAAAAGTGGAGATAAAAGTGGAGATAAAAGTGGAGATAAAAGTGGAGATAAAAGTGGAGATAAAAGTGGAGATAAAAGTGGAGATAAAAGTGGAGATAAAAGTGGAGATAAAAGTGGAGATAAAAGTGGAGATAAAAGTGGAGATAAAAGTGGAGATAAAAGTGGAGATAAAAGTGGAGATAAAAGTGGAGATAAAAGTGGAGATAAAAGTGGAGATAAAAGTGGAGATAAAAGTGGAGATAAAAGTGGAGATAAAAGTGGAGATAAAAGTGGAGATAAAAGTGGAGATAAAAGTGGAGATAAAAGTGGAGATAAAAGTGGAGATAAAAGTGGAGATAAAAGTGGAGATAAAAGTGGAGATAAAAGTGGAGATAAAAGTGGAGATAAAAGTGGAGATAAAAGTGGAGATAAAAGTGGAGATAAAAGTGGAGATAAAAGTGGAGATAAAAGTGGAGATAAAAGTGGAGATAAAAGTGGAGATAAAAGTGGAGATAAAAGTGGAGATAAAAGTGGAGATAAAAGTGGAGATAAAAGTGGAGATAAAAGTGGAGATAAAAGTGGAGATAAAAGTGGAGATAAAAGTGGAGATAAAAGTGGAGATAAAAGTGGAGATAAAAGTGGAGATAAAAGTGGAGATAAAAGTGGAGATAAAAGTGGAGATAAAAGTGGAGATAAAAGTGGAGATAAAAGTGGAGATAAAAGTGGAGATAAAAGTGGAGATAAAAGTGGAGATAAAAGTGGAGATAAAAGTGGAGATAAAAGTGGAGATAAAAGTGGAGATAAAAGTGGAGATAAAAGTGGAGATAAAAGTGGAGATAAAAGTGGAGATAAAAGTGGAGATAAAAGTGGAGATAAAAGTGGAGATAAAAGTGGAGATAAAAGTGGAGATAAAAGTGGAGATAAAAGTGGAGATAAAAGTGGAGATAAAAGTGGAGATAAAAGTGGAGATAAAAGTGGAGATAAAAGTGGAGATAAAAGTGGAGATAAAAGTGGAGATAAAAGTGGAGATAAAAGTGGAGATAAAAGTGGAGATAAAAGTGGAGATAAAAGTGGAGATAAAAGTGGAGATAAAAGTGGAGATAAAAGTGGAGATAAAAGTGGAGATAAAAGTGGAGATAAAAGTGGAGATAAAAGTGGAGATAAAAGTGGAGATAAAAGTGGAGATAAAAGTGGAGATAAAAGTGGAGATAAAAGTGGAGATAAAAGTGGAGATAAAAGTGGAGATAAAAGTGGAGATAAAAGTGGAGATAAAAGTGGAGATAAAAGTGGAGATAAAAGTGGAGATAAAAGTGGAGATAAAAGTGGAGATAAAAGTGGAGATAAAAGTGGAGATAAAAGTGGAGATAAAAGTGGAGATAAAAGTGGAGATAAAAGTGGAGATAAAAGTGGAGATAAAAGTGGAGATAAAAGTGGAGATAAAAGTGGAGATAAAAGTGGAGATAAAAGTGGAGATAAAAGTGGAGATAAAAGTGGAGATAAAAGTGGAGATAAAAGTGGAGATAAAAGTGGAGATAAAAGTGGAGATAAAAGTGGAGATAAAAGTGGAGATAAAAGTGGAGATAAAAGTGGAGATAAAAGTGGAGATAAAAGTGGAGATAAAAGTGGAGATAAAAGTGGAGATAAAAGTGGAGATAAAAGTGGAGATAAAAGTGGAGATAAAAGTGGAGATAAAAGTGGAGATAAAAGTGGAGATAAAAGTGGAGATAAAAGTGGAGATAAAAGTGGAGATAAAAGTGGAGATAAAAGTGGAGATAAAAGTGGAGATAAAAGTGGAGATAAAAGTGGAGATAAAAGTGGAGATAAAAGTGGAGATAAAAGTGGAGATAAAAGTGGAGATAAAAGTGGAGATAAAAGTGGAGATAAAAGTGGAGATAAAAGTGGAGATAAAAGTGGAGATAAAAGTGGAGATAAAAGTGGAGATAAAAGTGGAGATAAAAGTGGAGATAAAAGTGGAGATAAAAGTGGAGATAAAAGTGGAGATAAAAGTGGAGATAAAAGTGGAGATAAAAGTGGAGATAAAAGTGGAGATAAAAGTGGAGATAAAAGTGGAGATAAAAGTGGAGATAAAAGTGGAGATAAAAGTGGAGATAAAAGTGGAGATAAAAGTGGAGATAAAAGTGGAGATAAAAGTGGAGATAAAAGTGGAGATAAAAGTGGAGATAAAAGTGGAGATAAAAGTGGAGATAAAAGTGGAGATAAAAGTGGAGATAAAAGTGGAGATAAAAGTGGAGATAAAAGTGGAGATAAAAGTGGAGATAAAAGTGGAGATAAAAGTGGAGATAAAAGTGGAGATAAAAGTGGAGATAAAAGTGGAGATAAAAGTGGAGATAAAAGTGGAGATAAAAGTGGAGATAAAAGTGGAGATAAAAGTGGAGATAAAAGTGGAGATAAAAGTGGAGATAAAAGTGGAGATAAAAGTGGAGATAAAAGTGGAGATAAAAGTGGAGATAAAAGTGGAGATAAAAGTGGAGATAAAAGTGGAGATAAAAGTGGAGATAAAAGTGGAGATAAAAGTGGAGATAAAAGTGGAGATAAAAGTGGAGATAAAAGTGGAGATAAAAGTGGAGATAAAAGTGGAGATAAAAGTGGAGATAAAAGTGGAGATAAAAGTGGAGATAAAAGTGGAGATAAAAGTGGAGATAAAACTGGAGATAAAAGTGGAGATAAAAGTGGAGATAAAAGTGGAGATAAAAGTGGAGATAAAAGTGGAGATAAAAGTGGAGATAAAAGTGGAGATAAAAGTGGAGATAAAAGTGGAGATAAAAGTGGAGATAAAAGTGGAGATAAAAGTGGAGATAAAAGTGGAGATAAAAGTGGAGATAAAAGTGGAGATAAAAGTGGAGATAAAAGTGGAGATAAAAGTGGAGATAAAAGTGGAGATAAAAGTGGAGATAAAAGTGGAGATAAAAGTGGAGATAAAAGTGGAGATAAAAGTGGAGATAAAAGTGGAGATAAAAGTGGAGATAAAAGTGGAGATAAAAGTGGAGATAAAAGTGGAGATAAAAGTGGAGATAAAAGTGGAGATAAAAGTGGAGATAAAAGTGGAGATAAAAGTGGAGATAAAAGTGGAGATAAAAGTGGAGATAAAAGTGGAGATAAAAGTGGAGATAAAAGTGGAGATAAAAGTGGAGATAAAAGTGGAGATAAAAGTGGAGATAAAAGTGGAGATAAAAGTGGAGATAAAAGTGGAGATAAAAGTGGAGATAAAAGTGGAGATAAAAGTGGAGATAAAAGTGGAGATAAAAGTGGAGATAAAAGTGGAGATAAAAGTGGAGATAAAAGTGGAGATAAAAGTGGAGATAAAAGTGGAGATAAAAGTGGAGATAAAAGTGGAGATAAAAGTGGAGATAAAAGTGGAGATAAAAGTGGAGATAAAAGTGGAGATAAAAGTGGAGATAAAAAGTGGAGATAAAAGTGGAGATAAAAGTGGAGATAAAAGTGGAGATAAAAGTGGAGATAAAAGTGGAGATAAAAGTGGAGATAAAAGTGGAGATAAAAGTGGAGATAAAAGTGGAGATAAAAGTGGAGATAAAAGTGGAGATAAAAGTGGAGATAAAAGTGGAGATAAAAGTGGAGATAAAAGTGGAGATAAAAGTGGAGATAAAAGTGGAGATAAAAGTGGAGATAAAAGTGGAGATAAAAGTGGAGATAAAAGTGGAGATAAAAGTGGAGATAAAAGTGGAGATAAAAGTGGAGATAAAAGTGGAGATAAAAGTGGAGATAAAAGTGGAGATAAAAGTGGAGATAAAAGTGGAGATAAAAGTGGAGATAAAAGTGGAGATAAAAGTGGAGATAAAAGTGGAGATAAAAGTGGAGATAAAAGTGGAGATAAAAGTGGAGATAAAAGTGGAGATAAAAGTGGAGATAAAAGTGGAGATAAAAGTGGAGATAAAAGTGGAGATAAAAGTGGAGATAAAAGTGGAGATAAAAGTGGAGATAAAAGTGGAGATAAAAGTGGAGATAAAAGTGGAGATAAAAGTGGAGATAAAAGTGGAGATAAAAGTGGAGATAAAAGTGGAGATAAAAGTGGAGATAAAAGTGGAGATAAAAGTGGAGATAAAAGTGGAGATAAAAGTGGAGATAAAAGTGGAGATAAAAGTGGAGATAAAAGTGGAGATAAAAGTGGAGATAAAAGTGGAGATAAAAGTGGAGATAAAAGTGGAGATAAAAGTGGAGATAAAAGTGGAGATAAAAGTGGAGATAAAAGTGGAGATAAAAGTGGAGATAAAAGTGGAGATAAAAGTGGAGATAAAAGTGGAGATAAAAGTGGAGATAAAAGTGGAGATAAAAGTGGAGATAAAAGTGGAGATAAAAGTGGAGATAAAAGTGGAGATAAAAGTGGAGATAAAAGTGGAGATAAAAGTGGAGATAAAAGTGGAGATAAAAGTGGAGATAAAAGTGGAGATAAAAGTGGAGATAAAAGTGGAGATAAAAGTGGAGATAAAAGTGGAGATAAAAGTGGAGATAAAAGTGGAGATAAAAGTGGAGATAAAAGTGGAGATAAAAGTGGAGATAAAAGTGGAGATAAAAGTGGAGATAAAAGTGGAGATAAAAGTGGAGATAAAAGTGGAGATAAAAGTGGAGATAAAAGTGGAGATAAAAGTGGAGATAAAAGTGGAGATAAAAGTGGAGATAAAAGTGGAGATAAAAGTGGAGATAAAAGTGGAGATAAAAGTGGAGATAAAAGTGGAGATAAAAGTGGAGATAAAAGTGGAGATAAAAGTGGAGATAAAAGTGGAGATAAAAGTGGAGATAAAAGTGGAGATAAAAGTGGAGATAAAAGTGGAGATAAAAGTGGAGATAAAAGTGGAGATAAAAGTGGAGATAAAAGTGGAGATAAAAGTGGAGATAAAAGTGGAGATAAAAGTGGAGATAAAAGTGGAGATAAAAGTGGAGATAAAAGTGGAGATAAAAGTGGAGATAAAAGTGGAGATAAAAGTGGAGATAAAAGTGGAGATAAAAGTGGAGATAAAAGTGGAGATAAAAGTGGAGATAAAAGTGGAGATAAAAGTGGAGATAAAAGTGGAGATAAAAGTGGAGATAAAAGTGGAGATAAAAGTGGAGATAAAAGTGGAGATAAAAGTGGAGATAAAAGTGGAGATAAAAGTGGAGATAAAAGTGGAGATAAAAGTGGAGATAAAAGTGGAGATAAAAGTGGAGATAAAAGTGGAGATAAAAGTGGAGATAAAAGTGGAGATAAAAGTGGAGATAAAAGTGGAGATAAAAGTGGAGATAAAAGTGGAGATAAAAGTGGAGATAAAAGTGGAGATAAAAGTGGAGATAAAAGTGGAGATAAAAGTGGAGATAAAAGTGGAGATAAAAGTGGAGATAAAAGTGGAGATAAAAGTGGAGATAAAAGTGGAGATAAAAGTGGAGATAAAAGTGGAGATAAAAGTGGAGATAAAAGTGGAGATAAAAGTGGAGATAAAAGTGGAGATAAAAGTGGAGATAAAAGTGGAGATAAAAGTGGAGATAAAAGTGGAGATAAAAGTGGAGATAAAAGTGGAGATAAAAGTGGAGATAAAAGTGGAGATAAAAGTGGAGATAAAAGTGGAGATAAAAGTGGAGATAAAAGTGGAGATAAAAGTGGAGATAAAAGTGGAGATAAAAGTGGAGATAAAAGTGGAGATAAAAGTGGAGATAAAAGTGGAGATAAAAGTACATGCTAGGAGTTGTAGTGCATCAGCTGTTGTAGTTGTGTTGTGGAATATAAGAATACAGAGATCTGTGGGGGCTCAGTACAGGGAAGTGACCCCAGAACATCACTAATAGGGAATAGAACAAAAACATCTACCCCTATCCCCTATTAGTGATGTTCTGGGGTGACTTTCCTGCACTGAGCCCCCACAGATCTATGTATTCTCATATGCCACAAAGCATCCAGTGTATAATGCACCTAGGAATCAACTACAGCAGCTGCAGGCACTACAAGTCCCAGCATGTACTAACAGTCTGCAGCCCTCAAGATATGCTGGGAGTCGTAGTGCCTGCAGCTCTTCTAGTTGGGTCCAAGTTTAAAAGTTTACGCTAGTGTACTGTAGTGACTACAGGGCTGTGTCAGTACACTACCGCAAACAATCCACTGACCCATTTAGACCCCAATGGTACACAGGCCCTGCACACTATAGAAGTCATTACAGTGCAGTTACTAATAACTCTAATAAAAGTGGAGATAAAAGTGGTAGCACATCACAAAAATCTTTATTATAACACTGACATAGATACAAAAATACCACATAAATATATGAATGTACAGGAGTAGTAAAGTGAGGGAGACAACACCCCAAATTCTGCTCTACATTAAAAACACTAAAATGTCACCATAAGTCCTGCTGGTGTACCAGCCGGGACTAATCTACCACTCTGACTCTGGACTGTATGTACAATAGGAAAAATCCAACATCTCTACCTAGACAGAGACCCAGTAAAACAAAATATAACCACAAATAATGGAGCATAGGATAAAAAAGAAAGTTGGAAAAGATCACCATATGCAGTCCAACAGAATGAGAGCCGGATGGGATAAGGAATCACCCCACTCGTTCCACAATCTAGCAGCTTCCTCAGGGATGTGGGCAGTAGAGTGAGGGGCATAGTATATATACCTATACAACATGTGAAAGCAATTACAGATTAGATGAAAAAAATATCATACCATGTGCAGGAGAATTAAACATCTCAAACATGTCTGGCGCCATCTTGGAAGAGCTGCACATGTGCAGTAGCATCAAGTAGCTGCCACTAGAGGCAGAAGTGTATGGGCTTCAAGAATATGGCAGCCGCATATATGAATATAAAAGCGACTGAGAAGCCAGCACCATTTTGGAGTAGTCACGCATGTGCAGTAGCATTGGAAGACATTGTCACTAGAGGTAAAGGTAACCAGACATGAATATGGCAGTCACTATACATATATAGAGAAGTCGGCGCCATCTTGGAGTAGTCACACATGTTTAGTAGCATTGAAAGACATTGTCACTAGAGGTAAAAGTAACCAGACTACAAGAATATGGCAACCCCTACATATGAGTAGAGAAGCCGACGCCATTTTGGAGTAGTCACGCATGTGCAGTTGCATTGGAAGACATTGTCACTAGAGGTAAAAGTAACCAAACATGAATATGGCAGTCACTATACATATATAGAGAAGTCGGCGCCATCTTGGAGTAGTCACACATGTTTAGTAGCATTGAAGGACACCGTCACTAGAGGTAAAAGTAACCAGACTACAAGAATTTGGCAATCACTACACATGTATAGAGAAGCTGGCGCCATTTTGGAGCGGTCACGCATATGCATTAACTTTGGAAGACATTGTCACTAGAGGTAAAAGTAACCAGACTACAGGAGTATGGAAATTACCATATATGTATATAGAGAGGAATCTCACCCAGACAGCAGTACAATGACTGCTGATCTCAGTCAGTGTGACACTATATAGGGACCCTGAATCGTAATCGAGCTGTAAACTAATAACTGTCCATATGTGTGTAAAGCAAACCTCTCCATACAGACCAAGATACGTTATGGCCATCAATGCCGCTAGAGGTGATATACTTATACAGGCCAACATGAAATGGCCATCAGTATCACTCAAATAGTGCGGATAGTACAAATAGTATATTCAAAGAGTGAATAGGTAGCTAGCTGCTAACTGGTGTCGGCAGTATATATAAATGATCTAACGCATGCGCAATAGCAATGATGAATATCTGCATATAAAGTATCATCGGCGATATTAATAAACAATCTGGCGCATGCGCAGTGGTGTAATAGTAAAGTATATCTAAATAAGAAACAAATAAGATTGTGACGCTGTTCATATTCAATAGAAATATATATAGGGCGGAGACAAGATTACGGATCATCCCCCGTCCAGAATGATTAGCTACGTCATATTGTTATGTTGCTATAGTGCCGATCATAATTCAATGTATAGTCCCTTGGCATAATTAGATATGGAGGATTACTGATTCGCTATATCACACACACTGCCATATTCATGTTTGGTTACTTTTACCTCTAGTGACAATGTCTTCCAATGCAACTGCACATGCGTGACTACTCCAAAATGGCGTCGGCTTCTCTACTCATATGTAGGGGTTGCCATATTCTTGTAGTCTGGTTACTTTTACCTCTAGTGACAATGTCTTTCAATGCAACTAAACATGTGTGACTACTCCAAGATGGCGCCGACTTCTCTATATATGTATAGTGACTGCCATATTCATGTCTGGTTACCTTTACCTCTAGTGACAATGTCTTCCAATGCTACTGCACATGCGTGACTACTCCAAAATGGTGCTGGCTTCTCAGTCGCTTTTATATTCATATATGCGGCTGCCATATTCTTGAAGCCCATACACTTCTGCCTCTAGTGGCAGCTTCTTGATGCTACTGCCCATGTGCAGCTTTTCCAAGATGGCGCCGGACATGTTTGAGATGTTTGATTCTCCTGCACATGGTATGATATTTTTTTCATTTAATCTGTAATTGCTTTCACATGTTGTATAGGTATATATACTATGCCCCTCACTCTACTGCCCATATCCCTGAGGAAGCCGCTAGATGGTGGAACGAGTGGGGTGATTCCTTATCCCATCTGGCGCTCATTCTGTTAGACTGCATATGGTGATCTTTTCCAACTTTCTTTTTTATCCTATGCTCCATTATTTGTGGTTATATTTTGTTTTACTGGATCTCTGTCTAGGTGGAGATGTTGGATTCTTGTTATTGTACATACAGTCCAGAGTCAGAGTGGTAGATTAGTCCCGGCTGGTACACCAGCAGGACTTATGGTGACATTTTAGTGTTTTTAATGTAGAGCAGTATTTGGGGTGTTGCCTCCCTCATTTTACTACTCCTGTACATTCATATATTTATGTGGTATTTTTGTATCTATGTCAGTGTTATAATAAAGATTTTTGTGATGTGCTACACTTTTTTTTTTTTTTTTTTTTTTTGGTGCATATGCTTTTTTTTTCTTTTGAGAGGATAATGTACTACTTATATGCATTGGTTTAGCACTCCATGATTATTAGTGGTGCCCACTAGTGTGTGTGTGTGTGTGTATATATGTGTATATGTATGTGTGTATATATATATATATATATATACTCTCAGAGACTATAACTCCCAGCACACCCTGAGAGCTGTATAAATAGGGTGTTCTGAGATTTGTAGCAGATACAGATGAATTCAGGAAAGGAGCGGGTCAGCATGTTGTGTCTCACTGGTTCTATATTGGTGGGCCCCAGGTAGGGCTGGGCGATTAATCAAATTAATTTTATTAATTCGCCCAGAAAGTTAGAATTGAATTGATTTTTTTTTTTTTTCTTGTGAAAATCGTAAATTCGATTTTCATAAAAAAATCATTCCAGCAGGACGGGTGGTGCGGCTGGGAGTGTGCGGCGGTGCGGCGAGGTTCAAGGCGGGTGGGAGCTGCAGTGAGGTGCCGGTAGTATCGGGGAGGCCGGGAACTGCAGCGGGCGGGTGGTGCGGGCAGTCCGCTTAACAGCCTCCAGCCGCTTAAAAGAGCAGTGAGTGACTGACCTGCCCCTGCCCCTTACACACAGCGTCCCGCTCCCCTCTCGGCCACACATGCAGGTCCCCGGTCTCTGGAGGATGCTGCAGGGGCTGTACACAGGGGCGGTCTTGGCATTTCTGGGGCCCCAAGTGAAGTTATGTTCCCCTCCCCCCTCGACATGCGTTCCAAAACAATAACTGCTGTGTGTTGCCTCCAGTAGTATATACCCCTTGTGCGCTTCTGCCAGTAATATATACTCCTTGTGTGCTGCCCCCAATAGTATATACCCCTTGTGTTCTGCCCTCAGTAGTATATACCCCTTGTTTGCTTCCCTTAGTAGTATATAGACCCCTGTGTTCCCCCAGTTATATATAGCCCTCCGTGTGCTCCCCCAGAAGTATATAGACCCCCTGTGTGCTGCCCCCAGTTGTGTATATACCCCCTGTGTGCTCCCCCACTAGTATATAGGCTCCCTGTGTGCTTCCACAGGGGTATTAAGCCCCCCTGTGTGCTCCCCCCACTTGGATATAGACCTCCTGCGTGCTCCCCCACTTGGATATAGACCCCTGTGTGCCCCACCAGTATTATATAGACCCCCTGTGTGCCCCACCAGTATTATATAGACCCCTTGTGTGCAGCCCCATTAGTATACAGACCCCTGTGTGCTTCCTCAGTTATATATAGACCACCTGTGTGCCTCACAAGTAGTATATAGACCCCCTGTATGTTCCCCCCAGTAGTATATAGACCCCCTGTGTGCCCCACCAGTACTATATCGACCCCTGTGTGCTCCCCCAGTAGTATATAGCCCCCCCCCCATATAGACCTCCTGTGTGCTCTCCAAGTTGTATATAGACCCCATTCTGCTGCCCCAAGTAGTATATAGACCTATGTGTGCTCCCCCTGTTATATAGCCCCCCTGTGTGCTCCCCCCATTTATATAGACCTCCGATGTGCGCTCCCCCAGTTAAACAGACCCCTGTGTGCTCCCCCTCCCATATAGGATATAACACAATAAAACAAACACTTATACTCACCTGGGTCCGGGCGTCTCCTTTTCTCTTCACTCTTGTGACCGCAGGAAGGGTTTTCCCTGCGATCACAAGAGCCCGCACTCCCATTGTCCTGGCACCAGGGGCGGGCTGGGTCGGGGGGCAGGGTGGCATATGCCCCCCGGGCCGGTGCCTCCAGCACATCAAAGGCTGCGGCAGCTGAATGTCAGTAATGCCGGTGAGTGGGCGGGGCCATACTCCCGGGGGGCGGGGCCACGGTCGCCACGGGAGAGGGTGTGGAGGCTGACTTGTGTTGCTCTACCTTCATTGAAGGAGCAGGCTCCTCCCTGCAAGGATCTGTGAGGGCTGCCCACTGCCCTGGGAGAGAGAACAGACCACCCCCTCCTGCCTGGGCCTGAAAGAGAGGACCCCCACCTGCCATGACCTAGGTAAGGGAAATAAGGGGGGGTCTGCGGGTGAAAGGGGGTGGGGCCAAAATTGTGGGGGTGGAGTCTCGCGGCCGGCGGCATCCATTAAACCTGAACAGTATCTGGGTGGGATGTTTAGTATGAATTATACAGCATCCCCTCTCCCCTGCACCATGGCCTAGTAAGCAGTACTGTCAGGGGAGAAGGGATTCTGTACCCCTTCCCATGTACTGTTCAGGGCCTGGTGCCCATATATACAGGGGAGGGGGGAGGTCTGTATGGGCACCAGGCCCTGAACAGTACATGGGTGAGGAGGATCCTCTTTCCCCTCTCTGTATACTCAGGTCACCCAGCGTTCCCAGCATCTGGTATTCAGTATAATGGAGATCACCCAGCTTTCCTGGCATCCTGTATGTCAGTGTAATGGAGGTCATCCAGCTTTCCCAGAATCCTGTATGTCAGTGTAATGGAGGTCACCCAGCTTTCCTAGCATCCTGTATGTCAGTGTAATGGAGGTCACACAGCTTTCCCAGCATCCTGTATGTCAGTGTAATGAAGGTCACACAGCTTTCTCAGCATCTTGTATAGTAGTCAGTATAATGGAGGTCACACAGCTTTCCAAGCATCTTGTATAGTAGTCACCATAATGGTGGTCACCCAGCTTTCCCAGCATCTTGTATGATGGAGGTTACCCAGCTTTCCAAGCATCCTGTATAGTAGTCAATATATACACAAAGGTTCACAGAAGAGGGACTTAATCACCCAAATTTGTAGTATAGCCTACTAATTAATTATGGCTATGGGCGTCACTCTTACTCAAATACCAGAAAAACCCACCATAAAGAAAAACCCACCATAAAGATGAATACAAAAAGAGCCATGGGCATAAATTCTGAAGCACTGCAAAATTTATTTATCACAGTTATGTTAATAACATGATAGAAATTTCATATAAAATATCACTAAAACGTATTTAAAAAACAACCAGGTACCATATATGTAAAAATAAACCACAACATAGGATAGATGGGTGATAAAAAAAAAAAGTAGTACTGTCAGGGGAGAAGGGATTCTGTACCCCTTCCCATGTACTGTTCAGGGCCTGGTGCCCATATATACAGGGGAGGGGGGAGGTCTGTATGGGCACCAGGCCCTGAACAGTACATGGGTGAGGAGGATCCTCTTTCCCCTCTCTGTATACTCAGGTCACCCAGCGTTCCCAGCATCTGGTATTCAGTATAATGGAGATCACCCAGCTTTCCTGGCATCCTGTATGTCAGTGTAATGGAGGTCACCCAGCTTTCCCAGAATCCTGTATGTCAGTGTAATGGAGGTCACACAGCTTTCCCAGCATCCTGTATGTCAGTGTAATGAAGGTCACACAGCTTTCTCAGCATCTTGTATAGTAGTCAGTATAATGGAGGTCACACAGCTTTCCAAGCATCTTGTATAGTAGTCACCATAATGGTGGTCACCCAGCTTTCCCAGCATCTGGTATTCAGTATAATGGAGATCACCCAGCTTTCCTGGCATCCTGTATGTCAGTGTAATGGAGGTCACCCAGCTTTCCAAGCATCTTGTATAGTAGTCACCATAATGGTGGTCACCCAGCTTCAGAAGAAGCCCGGTGTGGTGAAACGTACGTAGGGACGTTTGTGACCTACATAGGATTGATGGGTGAGTGATAATACGGTTTATGATCATTTGTGTTTTGTCTTATGCCATACGATTGCTAGAATAGCGGGTTACTCTGAGACGGGACACATCTTTGTAGTTCATTTAATTTTTTTTTTATCACCCATCTATCCTATGTTGTGGTTTATTTTTACATATATGGTACCTGGTTGTTTTTTTAAATACGTTTTAGTGATATTTTATATGAAATTTCTATCATGTTATTAACATAACTGTGATAAATAAATTTTGCAGTGCTTCAGAATTTATGAGAAACATATATATGTAGATCAGCTCACCCCAGATAATTAATGGCGCATGCAGGTACACGAGTCTCCGGGTTTGGAGTGGAGCACGTGGAAATATATGCGGGCCGTGTCCCGTATCGGCAAATCCAACGTAGAAAGAGATTTTCCACAGCTCCTTAGGATGGTGCGAATTCTTTATTGGTACATATACGGTGAAATTAAAAACTGGTTAAAATCACGCCGACGCGTTGCGGAGGCAGCCCTCCTTAATCATGGCAATGCCATGATTAAGGAGGGCTGCCTCCGCAACGCGTCGGCGTGATTTTAACCAGTTTTTAATTTCACCGTATATGTACCAATAAAGAATTCGCACCATCCTAAGGAGCTGTGGAAAATCTCTTTCTACTTCAGAATTTATGCCCATGGCTCTTTTTGTATTCATCTGTATAGTAGTCAGTATAATGGTGGTAACCCAGCTTTCCTAGCATCTTGTATAGTATTCAGTATGATGGAGGTCACCCAGCTTTCCCAGCATCTTATACTCAGTGACTGGTAGCCTTGGGGAGCTGTATAGTAGATCTATATACTGTGCATCTGGAAACCACATCAGCACAATTGTTCTAATTGGTTCCCTATAAAGGAGCACTCCAGCCCTTACCCATTATTACCCTCCCCACATCAGTGCAGGGACGGTAGATGGCACCCCGGGCCTGTACTTCTGCCAGCGGCAATGTTCCAACAGTTCGGATAACGTCTCCAGCCCTTCTGGTCATTTGTGACCAGGGAATTCCTACTGCTCTGTGTAAAGGGGCCAGAAGTCAGTTTGTCAATATAAGTCTTTGGTACGGTTCCATTTCTGTGATGAGCCAACCCATATACTTAGGGTATGTTCACACCAGGGCTTACCAACTCCACAGCCCTGGTTCACACTGAGTAAATCAGGCAGAATTGTCACACTGAGACAGGCGGGATTCCGCCGCAGAATACCGCCTGTCTCAGTATGACACTGCTTCTTCTTTGACCAGAGAGCAGCGGCAGCGGAGGGGCGTGCCCTCTCCAATGGACAGGCGAGATTCTGCGGTGGAAAGCTCCGCTGTGGAATTTTACCTTATTTACTCAGTGTGAATATACCCTTAGGCTGTGTTCACACAACGTATGTGTTGTAGAAATCACGGCCGTTGTTGCAAATTGCAGGTTGGGTGGACAGCCCGGGGCCCAGGGTACATTTAATCCGCCACTGCTACCACCACACCCCTTATCCTATACCTGTACTACTACCACCACACCCCTCATACTATACCTGTACTACTACTACAACAGCCCTCATCCTATACCTGTACTACTACCACACCCCTCATCTATACCTGTACTACTACTACCACCACCACACCCCTCATACTATACCTGTGCTACTACCACCACCACACCCCTCATACTATACCTGTGCTACTACTACTACTACTACACCCCTCATCCTATACCTGTACTACTACCACCACCACACCCCTCATACTATACCTGTACTATTACGACTACACCCCCTCATCTATACCTGTACTACTACTTCTACAAATCCCCTCATCTGTACTACTACTACATCCCTCATCTTTACCTGTACTAATACTCCCTACCTAGATGGAGGCACAAAGAAGATCTCCTATACTATATGGGGGCACAGAGTACATAGGGTGCATATTTGGAAAAACTACTTATATGGGGCACACAATGGGCTTGTCTACTACAGGGGGAGCACTGTTACAGTGGGAAGCAATACAGTTGTGTCAAATGTCATTAAAGTAGTATCTGATGCTGCAAGGAAAAAAATGTTCTGTTTGTTTAGTAAAAAGAAAAAATTTAGATTTAAATCGAGAATCGTCCAAAAAATTTTAAAAATCGAGATTTAATTTTTTGGCCATATCGCCCAGCCTTAGCCCCAGGTACCCCAGTCCGACACTGGACAGAACTCGTCCCTGGCCTCCTTCCTTCCTCCTTCGTGTCTGTTTGATGAGAACAGCAGGCATCAAGCAGAGCGGCACCCAAGTGCCAGGGTATATACCATGCATGTAACCCGGGGGGGGGGGGGTGTCTCGGCATGCGTGATATGTTTTTGGTGATATTTGCGGTGATATGTATGGTGATATATGCGGTGATATGTATAGTGATATATGTAGTGATATATGCGGTGATATGTGTAGTGATATATGTAGTGATATGTGTAGTGATATGTGTAGTGATATATGTAGTGATATATGTAGTGATATATGTAGTGATATATGTAGTGATATATGTAGTGATATAAATGGCTATATGTATGGTAATATATGTAGTGATATGTATGGTGATATAAATGATGATATATATAGTGATATGTATGGTGATATAAATGATGATATATATATATAGTGATATGTATAGTGATGTATGGTGATATAAATGGCTATATGTATGGTAATATATGTAGTGATATGTATGGTGATATAAATGATGATATATATAGTGATATGTATAGTGATGTATGGTGATATATGTGGGGTAATATAAGTGGTGATGTATGGTGATATATGTGGGGTAATATAAGTGGTGATTTATATGGTGATATGAATGATTATGTATGTATGGTGATATGTATGGTGATATGTATGGTGATATGTATAGTGATATATGTGGTGATATGTATGCTTATATATCTCACAAAAGTAGGGTGTGAGCGCAAACTACATCATAAACTGTTATGTGGAGTGCAGACTACCTCAGCAAATTATAATAGGCAAAAAACACATCCAAAAGTATACACAAAAGATTTTATTATACAAAAAGAAGAGAAAACACACAGGGAAAAAAAAGAGAGGCTGTATACAGCAATAAAACCTAACTCTAAGGGGGAAGAATACAATATATCACCCCACCAACCGGGATCCTCCACATGAACAAATGTAACATGCCTAAACATCAAGCATCCCTCCCATATATACATGAAATATAGGGTACATCATACAAAAGTTGACAATGAACCAGCACAATATATCAAATAATATATACAAAAAAATAAAATATATGCAATGATGTACAAACCGAAATTCAGAAATGAGGAGATGAGTGACCCCGGTGCTGACCCTACCCAATGTATGCTTATATATGGGGTGATATATGTATTGATAAGTATAGTGTACAGCGCTATAAGTGGTGATATGTATAGTGATTTAAGTGGTGATATGTTTGGTGATATATGTATAGTGATATATGGTGATATATATGGTGATATTTATGGTGATATGTGTAGTGATAAATAAGGTGATATATGTGGTGGTATGTATACTGATACATGTGGTGTTATGAATGGTGATGTATAAGGTGATATGTATGGTGATTTATGTGGTGATATATGTGGTGATATTTATGGTGATATATGTAGTGATAAGTATGGTGATATATAATGTGATATGTGGTGATATATATATATGTGGTGATATATATGTGGTGATATATATGTGGTGATATATATGTGGTGATATATATATGTGGTGATATATATATGTGGTGATATATATATGTGGTGATATATATATATATGTGGTGATATATATATGTGGTGATATATATGTGGTGATATATATGTGGTGATATGGATGGTGAAATGTATGGTGATATATGTGGCGACATAAGGTGTGATATGTATGGTGATATATATGGTGATGTATGTGGTGATATAAGTGGTGATATAGGTTGTGATATGTATGGTAATATAGGTTGTGATATGTATGGTGATATATGTGGTGATATTTATGGTGAAATATGTGGTAATATGTATGGTGATATATGTGGTGATATCTATGGTGATATATGTGGTATGTTGATATGTATGGTGATATATGTGGTGATATGTAAGGTGATATATGTGGTGATATATGGAAATATATACGTGGTGATATGAATGGTGATATATGTGGTGATATAAGTCAGTGCTTTTCATACTGTGAGGCGGGCCTCACCAGTGAGGCGCCCCCTAGTTGTTGGTGAGGGCCAGCTGGGGAGCCAGTTTTCACAAAAGCGACTATGATCTGCACTGTCCTTTTGCCGTTTGCAAAAATCTCCATTTTAGCAACATTATTAACTTATTTTGTACTTGCTTTATTAGTATAGAGAGCTTGAGAGATGAGTGAAAGGTAGCCCTAGCATTATTTCCAGCTTTTAAATGGACTTTCACCACAGAGAGTGAGGCCCAGGCATCCTCTTGGTCAGTCTGGTGAGGCGCAAGCATTGCCTTGGTCTGGTGGTTCAGGCTCCAGTAGAAAAAATTTGAGAAGCGCTGATATAAGTGGTGATATGTATGGTGATATATGGTTATATATGTGCTGATATGTATGGTGATATATGTGGTGTTATATAGTTATATGTATGGTGATATGTTTAGTGATATATATGGTAATATTTGTGGTAATATGTATGGTGATATATGTGATGATATATGCGGTGATATTTGTTGATATGTGTGGCGATATATGTGTGGTTATATTTGTGGTGGTATATATGTGGTGATAGGAATAGTGATATGTAGAAAATTTCTCACCTGTAATTTTTATTTCCTGGAGTCCGGAGGCAGCACACCATGGGTTAACTGGATCTCATCCACCCGGATAGAAGAGTAATTATTCCTAGCAATACAAACAGAATAATTAATTAACCTATCAGAATGAAACCTGCCCCTTAAGGCTTAGCTAGGAACTCAGAAGTACGTACAGTTTGTAGCAATGATACGATGGGAGGGATTATTGTGCTGCCTCCGGACTCCAGGAAATGAAAATTACAGGTGAGAAATTTTCCACTTCCTGGTCGTCCTCCGGCAGCATACCATGGGAATGCAAAGCAATGGTGAAGAGGTGGGTTACACAGAAGCTGCTCCTTGGATCACTCCTTTGCCAAAGGCTGATCCGTCAGAGGCAAATGTGTCGAGTCTGTAGTGCTTGATAAATGTAGTAGCTGAAGACCACGTGGCAGCTTTACATATATCTTCTAAAGGAATGTTAGCTTGTTCTGCCCATGACACTGCTGTTGATCTTGTTGAGTGCGCTCTTATCGAGAGTGGACATTCGAGCCCTTCTGACGAATAACAAAATCTGATTAAGTCCTTAATCCATCTGGATAGAGTAGGTTTACTAGTCTTAGCTCCTTGATTGGCTGCAGCAAATTGAACAAATAGTGCTTCGGTTCTTCTATATATCGCGGTCTTCTCAAGATAGATAGAAATAGCGCGTTTTACATCCAATAGATGCAAGTCTTCTTTGAGTACCGGCAGGACTATCTCCTGATTCAGGTTAGAAGCTGAAGACACTTTAGGAAGAAACCCCGGCATGGTCCGCAGTATGATAGCATCTTGTAACATCCGTAAGTAAGGTTCCTTACATGATAAGGCCTGGAGTTCACCTATCCGTCTGGCTGAAGTAATAGCTATTAAGAATAAAGTTTTCCAAGACACAAATTTGATTTCGGCTGACTGTAACGGTTCGAACGGTTAGAGGCATAGAACTTTTAACACTAAGGACAAGTCCCATGACGGTACTGGACTGCGAAAACTTGGTCTTAGCTCTGCAATGGCTCTGAAAAAACGTGAGACTAATGGGACTCCTGTAAAAAGACCTTCCAGATAGGCATTGATCTCTGTCAAATGCACCTTTAATGTGTTGAACTTGAGGCCTTTCTCAAATCCATTCTGTAGGAATTGAAGAAGAGAGCTTACTTCCTTAGTGGATCTTGCAGAGTTGGTACACCATGAGGAATACAGAGACCAGATTCTGGAGTAGACTCTGGTAGTGCTGGGCATTCTGGATGCTAAGATTGTGTTTACTACTTCATCCGATAGGCCTCTTTGCCTTAATGAGGACCTCTCATCCTCCATGCTGTTAACTGAAGGTTGTTCACTTCTGGATATGTCATGCCTGCTTGCAGTAAAAGATCTTTGTAGTGAGGTATTTTCCAGAATTCTCCTCTCGATAACCACGCTCGTCGGGCCAGTGTGGTAGGATGAGGATGGCGTTCACCTTCTCTTGTTGGATCTTCCTCAGAATTCTCGGAATCATTGGAAGAGGTGGGAACGCATACACAAACTCCCTTTCCCAGCTGATCGAAAGTCTGTCGATGGCCACCGGATTGCCTTCCCTGAAAAGCGAGCAGAACCGAGGTAGCTTGGTGTTCCTGTAAGTCGCCATCACATCTATTGTTGGTGTACCCCACCTCTTGGTGATCTGGTTGAAAGTTCTGTTGTTTAACTCCCACTCCCCTGGAAGCATCAGATGTCTGCTCAGCCAATCCGCCTGGATGTTTAGGGACCCCTTGATATGGATGGCTGAGATTCCTTGTACATTGTTCTCTGCCCATGTCATTATCCTCGCACATTCTTTCTCTAGTTGAGGGCTCCTCGTCCCCCCTGCTTGTTTATATAATAAACAGCTGATATGTTGTCTGACTGTGTTTGGACAAACTGATTCTTCAGGAGGTGTTCGAAATGGACTAGGGCTAGTCTCACGGCTCTCAGCTCTTTCAAATTGGATGATAGGTGCTTCTCTTCTGGAGACCATTTGCGTTAAGCCCATTCCGTCTCTACATGGGCACCCCAGCCCCAATCGAACGCATCCGTAGTGATTATTCTCGGAAGATGATGAAGAA
Organism: Dendropsophus ebraccatus; assembly: GCF_027789765.1. NCBI lineage: Eukaryota > Metazoa > Chordata > Amphibia > Anura > Hylidae > Dendropsophus > Dendropsophus ebraccatus. The sequence goes on from NC_091465.1 coordinate 21,761,731, forward strand.
GAGATCTGCCCTGACGTAGGTGAGGAGAGGTACGCCACCAGAGGAGGCTGATTTTGAGAGATGGGAAAATGGGCATTTGGCGATCTAACCCCAGTGTAGACTTGTTCCAGAAGTGGAGGATGTGTTCCTGTAGCACTCTGAAGTGAGCCAGTGCCCAAGGAACCGCTTCTATAGAAGATGTTAGAAGACCTAGGATCTTCATTACTTTTCTCACTTTGCAGACTTTGTTCACTTCCAGAAAACGTACCGCATGTAAATTTTTCGAAATTCTTTCTTCTGAAAGTTGAAGAGTCATTTTCTGGGTATCTATGATGTAACCCAGAAATTGAATTCTTGATGATGGAATCAGAGATGACTTTTTGTGGTTGATAAAGAACCCGTGGTCGGTCAGACACTGCAGAGTAATCTTCAGATGTTGGGATAATAATTCCTTTGAAGGTGCTCTGAGGAGCCAATCGTCTAAATAAGGTGTGGCGAAAATTCCCTTCAATCTCAGAGCTGCCGCCAGGACCACTGCCACCTTGGTAAAAACGCATGGGGATGAACTGATGCCAGAGGAACCAGGAGATGATTGAGCAGGTTGTATGCGTGAGTGATGGCCCTGTTGCATAGATGTTCTAACCTCGGTAAAGGTCTCCAATAGTTGCCCTTTAAACCATGAGAGAAACTGTTTAGTCTCTGACTGAGGGCGTTGCTCATAAGCCACACATGTTGCACAGATATCCTGATCACATGACTCTGGCAATGGCTGCTGACAAGAAGTACATAAAGTATGCCTTGCTTCGCGCTTCCTCTTGGGGGGAGGACTCGACATCTGCAAAAAAGCAGATGTAAATAAACATTATAAGTACTGTATCTTCAACCCCTGAATACACATAGTTGCCAGAACATAAAATGCAATGCAGCTGCTGCCAGCAAGAATTCACCTGCGGCAGGTGTGTACTTACGTTGCATGTCTGAGGGATCTGCTGCCCGGCGAAGTGCAGTCCCCCAGACGTCCGTTCGGTGTAGCGGCGATACGTTACTTTCGGCGTGTTCTAGTGACGTCAGACGCCCGGAGACGCCGCGGCGGCCATCTTGGAGGAGGCGGAATGTGCATCTCTTCCTGTGATACTGCCAAGCAAGCGTATAGGAAGTCGGGTGAGCCTCGCTAAGTGGTCCGGGGGGCGCAAGCGCTCGCAACAGCGAGATAACGCCCCTGAGTGGTGGGCAACGGCAGAGGCATGGCATCACCATGGCGACCATGGGATTCGGAACTGAGTAATCGTTCCTCAGCAACATACCACAATGCCGATTCCTTGACCCGGCACCCGGGCAGAGGGAAAAGACCAAGCCAACCGAGGCAAACCAACATAACCCCCTAAGGTAGCTGAAAGACAGGAAATGAATATTAATTCAAATAAAAAATCTCATTTTTTTGAGGTCTGCCCCAATGGGCAGCCCTTCTATCCGTAATAAGAGAAAAAAATACGTACTTCTGAGTTCCTAGCTAAGCCTTAAGGGGCAGGTTTCATTCTGCTTGGCTAATTAATTATTCTGTTTGTATTGCTAGGAATAATTACTCTTCTATCCGGGTGGATGAGATCCAGTTAACCCATGTTGTGCTGCCGGAGGACAACCAGGAAGTGGTTATATATGCGTTGATATGTATGGTGATATATGCATTGATATGTATGGTGATATATGCGTTGATATGTATGGTGATATATGCGTTGATATGTATGGTGATATATGCGTTGATATGTATAGAGATATATGTAGTGATAGATATGCTGATATATGTGGTGATATAGAGTATATGTGTAAGTGCTGATATATGGTGTATAGCAGCACTTACATAGGGCAATGAGCAGTGAGAAATGCATAAATAAGAAAATATACTGGTGGTCACACTATTTTTTTGGAGGCTGTGGTATACAATCTGTTGCTGACTGCAGCTATACACTGTATGACACCCCCATACACAGGGCAATTTGCAGTGAGCTTGGGTATGCCCTCAGTAAGAAAGGCAGAAATAAGAAAATATACTGGTGGTCAGGTCACACAATTTTTTTTTTTTTTTTGGAGGCTGTGCATAACTACTACCCCCAGCATACCCCAACCGCGGAAACAGTGCATAACGGTTACCCTAGCATACCTCGACAGCTGAAACAGTGCATAACTACTACCCCCCAGAATACCCTTACAGCTAAAACAGTGCATAACTACTACCCCCCAGAATACCCTTACAGCTAAAACAGTGCATAACTACTACCCTCAGCATACGCAAACAGCTAAAACAGTGCATAACTACTGCCCCAGCATACTTCAACAGCTGAAACAGTGCATAACTACTGCCCCAGCATACCCCAACCGCTGAAACAGTGCATAACTACTGCCCCAGCATACTTCATAGCTGAAACAGTGCATAACTAATACCCGCAGCATACCTAGTAAATAGTGTAATTGCAAAAAAGTCAAAATTTTCAGATTTTTAGTGAAATCACATCCCCAAAAAATCCTAAAAGTGATGAAAAGGTCACATATATAACAGTCAGGGGGAGGGGGGGGGGGGTGATGTTCGTTATAGTAGGATTTAGTCTATCATATCTAAATACTACAGCCTCCCATCTCGTTTGTGGTTTTAATGTGGGGTTTGTCTGGAGGGGTGGGAAGCTGTAAGATTTAGTTAGTCAGTATTAGGCTATGTTCACACAACCTAAGAGACCGGCTGTTCCATGACCCTGGCCGGGTCACAGAACGGCCAATCTCTGCGTGGATCATCCCGAACGTCCCACAGCACATAATGAAGCAAGCGGCCAGAGCCGCTCGCTTCATTGTGTGAACTGACAGGTCTTTTTGCGGCCGCAATTCACTGAATTGCGACCGCAGAAAACTGACATGTCAGTTATTTGCGGCCCCTTACAGGATCCTGGCCAGAGCGTATACGATGTGTATACGCTCCGGCCGGGATCCCATTCAAGAAAAGGCAGTTCCACACCGTACAAAGTACAGCTGTTGTTGCCGATCGTACTTTTACGTAGTGTGAACATAGCCTTAGGGGGTATCAACAGAGGCGGGGGGGGGGGGGGCAAAAGAAAGGATAGATGGCGCCCTGTGCGAACCTAAGGCCGAGATTTTTATGACAGGGTCATCTGATCTGGCCAGCCAATCACTGCAATCGACATGTATGGGTCCCACGTGATCACAGGTTCACCTAATGCTCGAACGAGTACCAAGCTCGGACGAGCAAGTTCGCTCATCACTAACAGGTAGCCTTTAAATTTTAACTTGGCAAACAGCTATTAGCTAATAGACAGGAATCATTTGTTTTATCAGCTTTCTGCCCATGTCTGCAGCTGTGAGTGTGATATAGAGTTTCAAATAGAAGACAGAGAGAAACATTTAGTTGATACATATTTAAAACATTTTAACTGTAAATGATCCTAAATGACAGAAACAATAGGGTCATTAAACTAGAGGACTTACTTCAAATCGTTGCACTCTTACACAATGGCTTACACAGGGGTGGTGCAATTTTTTAGGGTGGGGGTGGACGCAGCTCTTTCTTTCCAGTGATTGACAACTTTTTTATTTGAGTTAAATAAAAAGGTCCAACAAAACATTCATACATGTTATTCCAAATTGTAAGTGTAACCTGCTAGTTTTTAGGGTAATTATAGGAATACACAGGGATACTAGGGTGGATTGGTTGCTTGTTATTTAGAAAATGTTGTCTGAGTGTGAATTAAGCCCAGAGAGACTTCCAGTTTATGACAAACCTGATCTAAGCTCAAGGATCAAGTGTATTGCAAGTGAATGCATTGTACCATGTGTAATGCCTGACTCTGTAATGTTTATATATCACTATATTTCTATGGCAGGTTTGTATGGAATAAAATAAGGTAACAGAGGGATTCAGCTACTGTGCTTCTCCATGTGATGGGGTTCTCATTACATACTCTGGGGGTGCAAGCTGAGGAGTTGCAGATTTGACTCAGACTTTCTATGCATAGTTTATAATCTCCATCTTTCATTTAAAATGAGAAATGGAGGATAAACCGAATACGCAGCACGACCAGTTTCGTTTAACCTAAAGGAGTTTTCTAGCAACTCTCTTGTCTCCAGTTTTGGAGACAAGAGTTCTGCAACTCAGTTCCATTGAAGTCTCTGGAAGAAAGGACATGTTTTTCTAACGCTGGATAACCACTTAAAACCTAGTTCTTTTGATTTCATTGTTCCTGTCACGTATTTAAGGCCTCCATTCCCCAAAACAGCTTCACACCATCATTTTTGTTTGTCTATGAATATTATGGCATTATACGATTGCTATTTTATACCTGTTTTAAAAAGTTGCATCCTCCTTGGCCTCTACCCATGCAGTTTTTTAAAATTCACTTTTAGGCATGACTATGGATGTTTTGAGTTCAATTCGCAGTTGTTGGTGTTTGTTTAGAAACATTTTAAATTTACTTTCATAGGACGCTCCCATACATATTCCTCCTTCCACTTTATCCTTAGAGGTTCTACAAGGAGTACTCCGGGCCAGCTTACTTTAAAAGAGAGCTTAGTCGCCAGAAGTTTGACATCATTCATGGCTGCTTTCCAGCGTCTCCATTCTGTGGAGTGACGTCAGCTTCACAGGGCATCTCTTCCTTCAGGCTGTGCCGCTCACCTTAGGGACAGCACTGTGTCTGAAGAAGAGGCCAGCAGAGCCTGGAACAAGAAACGTCCTCTGCAGCTGACATCATGGCACAGAATGGCGTGACTCTGTGTTACGGCCGCATCGTAACAATTCATGCATGCTTTTTTTTTTTTCTTCATTTATTTTGTCTTTATTACATTAACTTTTTTTAAAATGTCTTTTAATAGAAATTACTTTGTTGCCTTTGTAGGTGGGAGAGAAGTTCTTCTGGAGGCTCCAGCTCTTCTGCTTATTACACTAATGGCCTAGTAAATAAAGAATCATTTCTACATTGTGAAGACTTATCAGCTTATGATAGGGGTCCTGGGTATCAATTCATTTTCAGTAGACCTCTCTGTGGTTGCTCTTTAAATAAAATGGACAATCCTTTCAATAGAGAGAAACAGAAGGCAAAGGAGTCACCAGTTTTGCTAAAAAGTTGGATGATTTACTCATTGGATGATCAGTGGAGAAGAGAACAATTAAGGTACTAAAAAGTTATCATCTGAACATCTACTGCTAATGTCCGACATCTACAAGCAAAGGATTTACAATGTCCGCTGCCAACCAAACCCTAATCAGAGACTTTACATTAGTGGGACTTTCTGAGGACTCGGAAATAAAACATTTTCTTTTTGTAGTTTTCTTTCTCATATATATTACCACATTGATTGGAAATATATCCATAATTCTTGCATATAATTTCAGCCCGAATCTTCATAATCCAATGTATTTCTTTCTTAGCAGCTTTTCCTTTTTAGAAGTCTGTTACGTTTCATCTACAACACCTCAAATGTTGGTAAACTTCTTGTCAGAAATTCAAACCATAACGTACTATGGTTGTGCGGTGCAGATGTATTGTGTCCAAATATTCGGTGTAACAGAATCCTATATTCTTGCAGCCATGGCTTACGACCGATATAATGCTATATGTCATCCATTGCTTTATACTATCATAATGAGCAGAAAAGTCTGTATTCAGCTCATCACTTGGTCGTGGGTCATTGGGGCAACCAGTGCTATTGTCCACACGGTTTTTACATTCTCTATGCCTTTTTGTAGATCTCATAATATCAATAGCTTTTTTTGTGATGTTCCTGCATTACTGAAGCTGTTCTGCAAAAATACTTGGCTCAATGAGCTTATTGTGTTCACTGTAGGAGGTGGAATAGCCCATTTTTTTCCATATTAAGGCTATGTTCGCACTACGTAAAACTACGGCCGTAGTTCTCGCCTCAGAACTACAGCCGTAATTTTGCAGTGTGTGACATAGGCTTACCTTCAATGGGATCCCGGCCGGAGCGTACACACATCGTACGCGTTCCGGCTGGGATCCCATGCGGGGCCGGAAAAAAACTGACATGTCAGTTTTCTGCGGCCGGAATTCAGTGAATTCCGGACGCAGAAAGACCTGTCAGTTCACACAGTGAAGCAAGTGGCTCCGGCCGCTTGCTTCACTGTGGGCTATGGGAAGCTCTGATGCGGGCTCCGCGGCCGGAAAGATCACCCGGCCGGTACTTAAGTATGGGGTCACAGAACGGCCGGTCTCATACGTAGTGTGAACATAGCCTAGAAATGTAAAAACAAAATGTAAAAACAAAAACAAACAAAAATGTAAAAACAGAGACCGTTGTTTGCAGTGTCAAACAACAGACACTGTTTTACATATTCATTTGGCCATTTTGCAATATCGGCCGGATGACTATTATTTTAAAGTCAGCGCAATCCGGCCGCCATTTTGTGTGTAACTGAGAATCAATTAAGCTTTGATTCCCAGTCACACCACATCTGCAAGACAGTCACACTGTGTGTGAATTGACAAATATTTCCAGCTGCTGTTTGGAAAAAATGGCTGGAAATAATTGACAGGTCAATTATTTCCACGACCTAATAGAACAATGGCCGTTGTTCAATATACTGTGTGAACAAAGGCCTTTGTTTTGCGTTGATTTCAATGCAACCTATTGTTTTTTCTTTATGACAAGAATGGGCGCTGTTTCACTTGGCAACGATGGCTATTCTTGTCATAAAGATACATTGTGTGAACATAGTCCAATACCATAATAAACATTTATTAAAATTTAACATCTTATTACAATACAATTTTCTGTATCAGGTTAAATTCTTTAGTGTTTTAGCAAAAGGCTAAGAGGGGGTTATACTCACCATATATTCGAGGGCATATATAAGGAGTGCAATGTCCCAGAACCCTATTTTGTGTGCTGCTGAAGTGTGTATATGTAGGGCAGGACTGTCCTTTTCTTTATTTCTAGTCTTAGTGGGTGTCCTGTGTGATGAGTATGGACAAAAACTGAATTTCTGTGTACTGTATTGTGGCGTCTATTCATGGACATGAAGCATAAGCTGAAGTTGCCTCAAAGGGTTGACTGTTAAGTCTGTATTCAGCACATTCAAGTCTGTCACCTTCCTGTTGGAGCTGGTCTGTCTAGATTCCCTCCCCTCTCTCGTCCTATCAGCTGTGGCTACCATTAAAGGATCCGGCCTGTCCATGCAGCAAGGGTCATTGTCTTCAAGTCTTGCAAAGTGCCGAGGTACTACAAGTTTTGGAGTTCCAGAAGTTGCACCTCGCTGATAAGGTCCCCTGCTTTTGCCTGTCTTGTTTGTATAAAGTCAACTTTGGCTTCTACCAGCTGCCATGTTGGTCCTTGGATGTACCCTACTGGTTTTGACAGCAAGGGGTGTTCACAGCACAGTCAGATTATCCATGAGTACTGGTTTTCTCTTCACTAGAGAACTGCAGCCACCAAAAAAATGTATAAACCCTTGAAAGCAGAGACCAATACTTCCTAGACAGTGCTCCTTAAGTATTTTCCCTGCTTCTCCTAAAGTCCAAAAAGTCTTATTCTATCAGTAACCAAGTCAGAGACTGTAATTCTGTGCATCTTAAACCTTGAAGTACCCTTGAACTCTCAGTGCATAAAGCAGAGGTACTCTACCTTAAAGGGGAAATACCTGACAGACCCCTCCCAGCTACTCTTTGGCCGGTCTCTTACTATGTGAGTTCATAGCCTATCACAACGTTTTGGCCATAAGTGATCTTTGTTATACCAGATGGCAAATAAATTTTTGAAGGTTTTAAAACCACCAAGTGATGCTGTTGGACTTCTTGGGCTATATTTAAATACTATGGCAGAGCAGGGAACCCTATACTGCAGGTACTTAAAGGGGTTGTCCGGGCTAAATTGTCATTTTACTATGCTGCTAGGGCTGTGAGGAACATGTCAGTAACATATTCTCACCTTCACTGTTCCACCACTGCTGCCATGTCCGCTCTTTGCTGCTTTCAACTATTTCAAATCATCTGGTGAGACTATATAGAGAAAAGCCACTTGTGAAGATACAAGGAGGGGTTCCTCATACAGCCCTACAGATGGGCAGTGAACTGTGGTAAAAAAAAGCATAACATATAACTTTTATTAAATTGGTTAAAATTGCCCCTTACAAGAATAAATAACAAAGTATATGTACAAATACCTAGCTATAGATGAGTAGGTTTGGTCACTGTTGGAAGGCAAAGGTTAGGGATAGTATGACCAATGTTGTCTTGTAAATATCATTTGTATAATATATCATATGTTATGAGAAAACATTGGTCACACTGTATTATTAATAACAAAAAAAATTACATACTGTTCTCTCCTATTACGTTCCCAATATAGTACCTACTGTTCAATTACTTCCATGGTTCTCTGATGAACCCAACATAACTTTGTGGGGGGAAATTTGTAGGAACATAATTAGGGATGGTCCGAACCTGGTTCGGGTCGGGTTCGTACGAAACCGAACCCTCGGAAATGATTTACGCTGTCTGCCCTCTCCAAGGAGAGGATGGATACAGCGTGAGGACCACCTGGAAAACTGGCATACAGCGATAACCATAGGCTGTATCCCAGTTTTCCCGTGGTCCTCCCGCTATATCCACCCGCTGCACGGAGTGGGCAGACAGCGGGAATCTGATGCCGAGCGTTCGGGTTCATACGAACCCGAACCTCGGCAGATTCGGACTATCCCTAATTTTAATCTGGTAATTGGGCTTTGTTTTGGCATTGTCACTGTTGGGTGTTGCTTCTTGCACCTAACACTAGGAAGGGATCACCACTGTGGTTGGGGTGACCCTGATAAGGAGGTGGAACACCCCAAAAGGCAGGGTCTGATTAGCGGCTATTTAGAGTAGTTGAGCACTATTTCTAACTTTTGCCTTCCAACAGTGGCCAAATCTATTCCTGTATAGCTAGGTATTTGCACATATGCTTTGTTATTTATTGTTGTAAGGGGTCATTTTAACCAATTTAATAAAAGTTATATTTATGCTTAATGCAGTCTTTCCATTTGTGCATTTCCTTATTCTATTTATAAAGATACAGGGGGAAATTTATAAAACATGGTGTGAAGTAGAACTGGATCAGATTCCACCTTTCATTTTCCAAAGAATCTGTGAGGAATGAAAGGTGGAATCTGATTGGTTGCTAGGGGCAACTGAGCCAGTGTCACTTTACATCATGTTTGATAAATCTCCCCCACAGACTACTCTGTGTGGTCCTCTCCTGGCTCTGTGTCACATAATGAATTGGGCTCATAACCAGTGATGAGAGAACTTTTCAAAAGTTATGTTTGGCAGGTTCGCCAAACTTTGCCTTAAAGTTCGCACCGAACTGAACTTTGACGAACTGCATTAAAACAGCTAAAAGGTTTTTAGCTGTTTCAATACTGTTTCTTAATCATACATGCCTGCTCTCTCTCTGGGTCCTTAATCTCCGGTCCCAACCCAGCATCTTCTACAGATAAGGCCCGCTGAGCCAATCACATGCCGCGGTGTTGTCCCATCCAAATCAGTCTGTGAATGGCTGAGCGCCTGTAGTGGTGGGGGTGGACACAACTCTGTTTTTCTAGTGGTTGACAACTCCTTTATTTGAGTTAAATAAAAAAGTCCAACAATAATGTAATATATGTTATTCCAAATTCCAAAGTTTAACTCTAGGGTAATTAGAGGAATACACAGGGATATTAGGGTTGATTTGTTGCTTGTTATTTAGAAAATGTTGTCTGAGTGTGAATTAAGCCCAGAGAGACTTCCAGGTTCCCCAGTTTATGACAAACCTGATATAAGCCCAAGGATCGAGTGTATTGCAAGTGAATGTATTGTAATATGTGTAATGCCTGACTCTGTAACCTTTATATATCACTATATTTCTATGGCAGGTTTGTATGAAATAAAATAAGGTAACACAGGGATCCAGATACTGTGCTTCTCCATGTGATGGGGTTCTCATAACATACTCTGGGGGTGCAAGCTGAAGAGTTGCAGATTTGACTCACATTTTCTATGCGTAGTTTATCATCATATAATAAGTGTAGATTATGCAGCGTATCAATTGCAAACACCTGAACCAACCCTGACTGATCACTGGGTCCATTCAAGCAATGGAAGAAAAAAAATCTATGTGTGTATGAGTGTTTGTGTGTGAGTATACAACATATACAGTCGTGATCAACATTATTGGCATATGAGGATATGGGCCAAAATTGTAGGCTTAGAAAATTTTAATAACGTGTGCGAATACCTTAAACTTTTTTGCTGATCTGTCAAACTATAACTTTTATTTAATAATAGAAATAGAAGATAAACCTAATACGCAGCATGACATAGAGAGAGATTAACCCCTTCACGTCAGCAACATGTATATATACGTTCCTACTGCACATACCCTGTGCAGTAGGAATGTATATATACACGTTCCTGACTGTGAGGGGGATTGATGTGTGCAGGAGTGCTGCAGTGAGAGCGGTCCCGCACACATCAGAGTGTACGGGGCTGAGGATAATGAGAGGCAGCTGCGATTCCTGAAGCTGCCTCTCGTTTACCCTTTAACCCTTTTATGCCACTTTAACCCTTTAATGCCCCGATCTATAGCAAATGCGGCGTTTAAGGTACTCAGTGACAGGACAACCTCCTACCCATTGCTTGTTCCAAAGGGCAGGGGTAAACTCTCAGGTAAGCTCTATGCATAGATCGCCGATAACACTGATCTATGCTATGCTATTGCATAGCATAGATCAGTATATGCAATCTAATAATTGCATATTCTAAAGTAAAGAAAAAATTGTAAAAAAAATAGTATTTTAAAAGTTTAATATACCTCCTTGCCCTTTATAAAAAATGAAAATCTAAAAAATTAAATAAACAAACATATTATATATCATAGCGTGCGGAATTGTCCAATCTATTAAAATGTTACATTATTGTTTCCGCACGGTGAACGGTGTAAACGGAAAAAAAAAAACACCTAGATTGCTGATTTTTTTTAAAAAGAAGCGATCATAATTTTTATGTTACACTGATATGATATTAATAAAAACTAGAGATCATGGCACAAAAAATGACACCCCAACAAGCCCTGTAGGTGGAAAAATAAAGGCGATATGAGTCTTAGAATTTGACCCGGACATCCGTGCATCAATGGGCTCGGTTTTGAAGGGGTTAAAAGGGGTTGTCCAGCGGTACCCTTGCATCTCAAGTCAGGGGTTAAAAATGTCAAGGATTATTTGTACAAAAACCCCAACAAGAGTGAAATGGGGTCTAAAATTAAGATACCTAACATTTTCATTATTACATAATTTTTTTTTTTTTTTTTTTTTTTTTAATATGGCTTGCTTCATTGCTTATGTAGGTGGGTAGGTGGGAGAGAAGTACTTCTGGAGGCTTCAGATGTTTTGCTTATTACATAAAAAGCCTGGTACATTCAAATTCATATCCTGGGGATCAACTCATTTTCGGAAGACCTCTCTGTGGTAAACTCTTTTAATTAACTGGACAATATTTTCAATAGAGAAACACAGACGGCAGAGGACACACTAGGTTTCCTAAAAAGTTGGATGATTTACTAATTGGACGATCAGTGGAGAAGAGTACAATTAAGGTACTAAAAAGTTATGGATTTACAATGTCCGGTGCCAACCAAACCCTAATCAGAGACTTTACATTAGTGGGACTTTCTGAGGACCCGGAAATAAAATATATTCTTTTTGTAGTTTTCTTTCTCATATATATTACCACACTGATTGGAAATATATCCATAATTCTTGTGTATAATTTCAGCCCAAATCTTCATAATCCAATGTATTTCTTTCTTAGCAGCTTTTCCTTTCTAGAAATCTGTTACGTTTCATCTACAACACCACAAATGTTGGTAAACTTTTTGTTAGAAATTCAAACCATAACGTACTATGGTTGTGCGGTGCAGATGTACTGTGTTTTACTTTTGGGTGCAACAGAGTTCTATATTCTTGCAGCCATGGCTTACGACCGATATAATGCTATATGTCATCCATTGCTTTACACTATCATAATGAGCAAAAAAGTCTGTATGCAGCTCATCGCTTGGTCGTGGGTCATTGGGGCAGCCAGTGCTATTGTCCACACGGCTTTTACATTCTCTTTGCCTTTTTGTAGATCTCATAAAATCAATAGCTTTTTTTGCGATGTTCCTGCATTACTGAAGCTGTCCTGCAAAGATACTTGGCTCAATGAGCTTATTGTGTTCACTGTAGGGGGTGGGATAATCGTGACGCCCCTTATACTTACAGTGATATCTTACCTTAAGATCACATCGACAATCTTGAACATTCATTCATCCTCGGGAAGGCAAAAAGCATTTTCCACTTGTAGTTCTCACTTGATAGTTGTTGCTATATTCTACGGTTCTCTCATTTTTGTATACCTGACACCAAAGTCGAATTCTGGTAAGAATGAGGACAAGATCATCTCTGTTGTGTACACGATTATTGCTCCATTACTGAATCCTTTCATTTACAGTCTGAGAAATAAGGAAGTTAAAATAGCAATGAAAAAAATATTGAGCAGAATGGTGGCACCATTGACTCATTAAGGCATTATAGTAAAAGAACAGAACTCCCATATATAATGTAAAACCAAGCAAAGAAAATGGATATACCAAAGCAAAAAAAAAAAAAGTGTTGTAATAAAATCGGATTTTATTCAATAACATTAAAACAGATTCAAATACCAAATAAATGTGGCTGTAAAGTTGTGCTGAAAAGTTTATATACCCCAGCTTAATTTTCTCTGTCTTGTCCTTTCTCAGAGAATACAAATGAAACACAAAAACTTTTTTTCCCACTCATGCTTTGTGGTTGGGAGAAGCCATTTATTGTCAAACTACAGTGTTTTCTCTTTTTAAATTATGAGAGATGAGCGAGCATGCTCGTCCGAGCTTGGTACTCGTTCGAGTATTAGTACTCGATAATAATCGGACAAGCATCTCATGATACTCGAGACAATGGCATCTTCCTCTTCCTACATGTTTGGCGGCTTTTTCTCAGCCAATCATCATGCAGGAGAGTCTTTGGGAGCTCGTAGCATCACGTGGGAACCCTACATGTCGATAGCGGTGAATTGGCTGGCCAGATCAGATGACCTGGGCATATAAGAATCAGGTCCCACGGTGTTTGAGTCAGATGCAGGCTGGATGAGCTTAGGGAGAGAGCTGCTGTCTTTCAGGGAGAGTGTTAGGCAGGAAATTAGTGTACGGTTAGGCAGGAATCCGATACGAAGAACCCAACAGTCCTTCTAAGGGTTAAAATTTTTAAAACATATATTTTTTTTAATACTCTTGGCTGCTGGCTTGGATTCATTATTGTTTTCACCCAAAGATACGCAGAAAACCTACTCCAGCTCTCAGCTGGCGTAGGTTTCCTGCCGTGTGCACCGGCACTCATGGGATTTATGTAGAGGCTCACATGCATGCTGAAAGAGATTAGGGACAGAGTTGCTGCTGGTCAGGGAGAGCGTCAGTGTAGGATTTAGCGTTCCAGTAGGCAGGGTATATACTAACAATACAAACAAACAGACCTTTTAAGGGCTTCAAATCATTTTTTAATAGTATTACTAGAGACTGCTGGCTGGGACTTGCAGTGCTGCTACCACGATATAACCAGCACACTGTGGTGATCGGCTGCTGTTACTATTATATAGTATATACCACCATCTTTCACAGGGCAATTAGCAGTGAGCTAAGAAATAAGAAAATATACAGGACAGGTCACACTAGTTTCTGGAGGTTATGGTATACAATTTGTGAGTAACTGCAGCTATATAGTATATGCCACAGGGCAATTAGCAGTGAGCTTGGATGTGACTCAGCACTTCTCCCCAGAGCTGATTGGATTTTGAGATTGATTTGGAGGTGCTGGGCTGCCCTGCCCCTAGCGTTTTGTCAGAGAGGGTCTTCAGTGCAGCTGGTGGCATCATCAGTCACTAATAAGCGCACCCACCTGTCAAATGACAGCGCTTATGTTTATTAATTTTATTATTTCTTTATTTCTTATTGAAGCCATATCCAAGCTCACTGCTATCTGTGTAGTTAGCAGTGAGCTTGGTTGTGTGTGACAAGGGACTGAACCTGGTGGCGGCTCTGCAACTCGGCAGCCTCACACATGCACCATGCCTGGCCCATGTCTTCAACCCAGTGTTGCTGCGGTTCCTTAAAACCTACCCCAATTTGGCTGACTTGCTCACCAAGGTGCACCGCATCTGTGCGCATTTCAGCAAGTCAACCAGGAAAAGTTACCCCAACTGCTACAGTCAAATTCAAAGTCAAATTGAAACTCAAAATAGCAGTGGGAGGAGAAGTGGGGAGTCACATGGTGCAGGGAATGTTACCCTAACTGCTACAGTCAAATTCAAAGTCAAATTTAATTTAGCATCCTTATCTTGTCCATTTCAAACCATATTATGTGTGGATGTCATCTTATGGGTGTCCTCTGCCGTCCTTTCACCAGTACCTTCTACCTTCCTTGGATGTTGTTGTAGCCTTTTTGAAGGCAGGATTGACCAAGCCTTTCACCAGTACCGTCTACCTTCCTTGGATGTTGTAGCCTTTTTGAAGGCAGGATTGACCAGCTCTTTTTAATACAAAGGCTACCACACTTGTCCTCTCTTAGAGATTCTTTAAAGGATTGAAAGTGTAGTCATTAAAATTCTGGGGCCTCTTAAGAAGACTGTATTGTAATTTTTCGTCCCTACCTCCAAAGATATTCATCTCACGCACAACTGCATGAGGGTGTGAGGCTAAATCTAGCCATAATCATTAGTAATACTTTTAATTGGATGATTATATTGTCCATCTTGGTCTGGGTCAGTGGTGTCAGGCTAAGTTTTTGGGTGGTCCACATGCTACCTGTGTTTGAATGGTTCCCTGTGTTCCCTTTTTGGAGCCCCTTGGTACTCTTACTCTACTGTGTTAGGCCTAATTTTTGTGAGGTTCCACGCCTGCCTCATCTAAAGGCCGGTAATGGCCATTTTATGGTCTTTTTTTTCTAATCTTCAATTTAAATTTTGAAATCAAATCAACTTCAATTTTAGTGCTATTTTGCAGGGCTGTCTGGTCATCTATGGTTTCTCCAAGATACACGCCACTGTTCAAAGGAACAGACAGTGAAAATGGTAGATCCTAATTTAGCATCCTTGTGTTGTCCATTTTGTACCAGACAATCTGTGGATGTTGTTGTAGCCTTTTTGAAGGCAGGATTGACCAGGTCTTTTTACTAGACAGGCTACCGCACTTGCCCTGTCTTAGAGACTCTTTAGAGGATTGAAAGTGTATTCGTTCAAATTTCGGGGCCTCCTAAGAAGACTGTATTGTTATTCTTTGTCCCTACCTCCAAAGAGATGCCTCTCACGCACAACTGCATGAGGGTGTGAGGCTTAATCTGGCCATAATATGGCTATTTTAGTTTTAGGCGCAGCAGCACTGCGGTAGGTAAGCGCCAACAGGCAGTGCTCAAACTGTTGAACAGCACCTTCTACCTTCCTTGGATGTTTTAGCCGTTTTGAAGGCAGGATTGACCAGGCCTTTTACCAGTAGCTTCTATCCTTCATTGGATGGTGTAGTAGCCTTTTTGAAGGCAGGATGGACAAGGCCTTTCACCAGTACCGTTAACCTTCCTTGGATGATGTCTGCGGAGGAGCGGGACTGGTTGCCGGGGGGCCACCGATTGCGCTCCCGCCAACCAGCCTCACCCTCTCCCGGTCGAGAGGCATCAGGTGTACCCTTGATGGTGACTGACAGCTGGCCTAGCCAGCTAGCTGTCAGCACCCGGGTTTGTGTTCACTAAAAATCCCAGCCCCTGGATTCACTCCAATTTTTGGGTGGGCTCACTTGCTTCCTCACTCACTTTTAATGGTTCTCTGTGTGCTCAATGCCATGCAGTGTCTGGCCTAATTTTTGGGAGGCTCACTTGCTTCCTCACTCACTTTTAATGGTTCTCTGTGTGCTCAATGCCATGCAGTGTCTGGCCTAATTTTTGGGAAGCTCACTTGCTACCTCACTCACTTTTAATGGTTCTCTGTGTGCTCAATGCAATGCTGTGTCTGGCCTAATTTTTGGGAGGCTCACTTGCTTCCTCACTCACTTTTAATGGTTCTCTGTGTGCTCAATGCCATGCTGTGTCTGACCTAATTTTGGGGAGGCTCACTTGCTTACTCACTCACTCACTTTTAATGGTTCTCTGTGTGCTCAATGCTATGCTGTGTCTGGTATAATTTTTGGAAGGCTTACTTGCTTCCTCACTCACTTTTAATGGTTCTCTGTGTGCACACTGCCATGCTGTGTATGGTATAATTTTTGGAAGGCTCTCTGGCTACTGCTTCTACCTTGGTCACTCTGTCCTCACCGCCATGCTGTGTCAGGCTAAATTTTGCGGTGGTTCATCATATGATACCTCTGTTTTAATGGTTCCCTGTGTTCTCACTGCCATGCCCTGCCAGTTTTTGGGTGGTCCATATGCCTACCTCTGTTTTAACCAGGCTGTTGCACAGAATTAGGCATAATGGTGCCATTAGGCAGCCTCAGTGACATGCATACATGCTGCCCCTGCTGTTTCTGGTCCATTTCCGTTGTGTTTCCATCAATTTCTGAGGTTGACAGGTTTTCACACGACCTTCCCTCTACCGAACTTGAGTCTCCTGCAAAAATGCTCGATTCTCCCATTGACTTCAATGGGGTTCGTTACTCGAAACGAGCACTCGAGTATCGGGAGATATTCATTTCGAGTAACGAGCACCTGAGCATTTTAGTACTCGCTCATCACTATCAGTAACCTCAAAGTGCCCTTGAACTCTCATTGCACATAGCAGAAGTTCTCTATCTTAAAGGGGAAATACTAGACAGGCCCTAAGCTACTCCGCTTTGCAGACAAGGACTGTGATCTGTAAGGCTATGTTCACACTACGTATCTTTCCACTCGTAGAGCAAACCGCGAATATACGCACGTAGTTTTGAGGTTGATGCGTACGATATACGGCCGCACAGTTCACACTACGTATGAACTTACGACCGGATCGTATACGGCGCCGTGAAAAATGAACAAGACCATTGTTTGAGGACGGAAATGTTCGAACTCACGGCCGTGGATTTTCATGCGGTCCCGTACGAAGTACTTATTTCAGTCAAATTGAACTTGATTTTTCGATCCAAAAGGTTCTGTGAGTTTTCTTGGGCTGGGCGAAGATTTCCAAGTAAATGACCTGCTTCAGATCGCTTCGAAACAAGCTAGGGAAGCATAACTGTACTACGGGCGTATGTTCGCGGTGCGTACGCATCCGGCCGCATGTCGATTTTTCCCATGCCCGTAGTTTCAGCTGCACATGTATGGCGGCATACAAACTGCGGACGGAATCATACGCAGTGTGAACATAGCCTAATACTGTGAATCTGTGTTGCATCCTAAAGAACTTTCAGTAAAAGTTTTACGGTTTCCCCCTGACTCCTTGTGATTGATGTCTACCGCCAACACATAAGGGAAAGGCCACTTACGAAGATACATTGAGGAGTTCACGTGCAGCCCTAAAGATAGGCAGTGTCCTGTGGTCAAAGAGATTCATATTGACTTGCACCAATGGAGAGACCACATTAAGCATAAAACAACTTTATTAGGGTGGGCTCACATTGAGGAATTCTCATGGATAATATCCGCGGAATTCCGCTGTCTGTCCGTGCGCCTTTCCCCCGGCTCCATAGACACCATTCTATGGGCCGGCGTATTCTGCTATCCGCCGAAATAAGTGACATGTCACTTCTTTTGGCGGATAGCGGAATAAGCCGGACCATAGAATGGTGTCCATGGAGCCGGCGGAAAGGAGCGCGGCCGTGCGCGTGGACAGACAGCGGAATTCCGCGGACATTATCCACGAGAATTCCTCAGTATAAACCCACCCTTAAATTGGTTAAAAATACCTCTTATGACAATAAATAACAAAACATATGTACAAATACCTAGCTATAGATGAGTAGGTTTGGCTTCTGTTGGAAGACAAGGGTAGGGATAGTGCTCAACTACTCTAAATAGCCATCAATATGACCCTGCCTTTTGGGGTGTTCCACCCCCTTATCAGGGTGGCCCCAACCACAGTAGAGATCCCTCCCTCTTGCTAGGTGCAAGATTACAATAATAAACACCCAATATACCAACTGTTCTCTCCTATTACTTCCACAATATACTACCTACTGTTCTATTATTTCCCATATTTCCTTGATGAACATAAAATATCCTTGCAGGGAAAACGAGTAGGCACATTATTCAAGTGGAATCTTTTTGTATATATGTTTTAATCTGATTATTGTTCTTTGTTTTGGCATTATTACTGTTGGGTGTTTATTTTTTCCCTTGCACCTAGCAATAGTGAAGGATTGCGGCCAATGGTTGCAGCCACTGTGTTAAGAAGGGGGAACACCCCAAAGGGCAAGGTCAGATTAACGGCTATTTAGAGTCATTGAGCACTATCCCTACCCTTGCCTTCAAACAGTGGCCAAACCTACTCATCTATAGCTAGGTATTTGTACATATGTTTTGTTATTTATTGTTGTAAGTGGTCATTTTAACCAATTTAGTAAAAGTTTCATTTTTTGCCTAATGTGGTCTCTCTATTGGTGCATGCCCTAAGTCTATTTATAAAGATACAGACTGCCTTTGCCTTTTACATGCAAAATAGTTATTCATATTTAGAAAAAATAAAATGATATAATTACCAATTAGATAAATAATAAAAAGTTATTTTAGCCCAAGGAATTGTATGTTGTCCAAGTCACAAGCAGCATACATGGAGACAATGTGTCAGGATGGTATCTTTGCGGAGCATTATGCGCTCCTCGGCTCGTGCTGTGCGGCTGACAAGGCGCTGAATTTCTTGTATTCTGTTTCTGTGTTTTTGTTTGCAGTGTGTGAACACTGGTTTATATGCTCACATTGGTTGGGAGACACACCCGAATTCACTTGCTGAATTCTGTCTGGCCATGTCATGGTTAATCTGTGTTTTGGTTCTGCTGTGACTGACAAGTATTCCTGCCAGTGGTTCTGTTCTCAGGTGTCTGTGCTTGGAGATCAGGGGGATGGTCCAATTACGTTCTGGACCAGGACCCTCGCCTCCTATATACTAACCTCAGTCTGTGCCATCATTGCTGGTTATTGACATAGTCTCTGCCCGCTTGTATTTTCGGTGTATTTGTATTCTCTGATCTTTGCTTTATTTCTTGACCTCCCTTGCTTGCTTCCTGCCCTGACCATATTGCCTGGACTTTGACTACGCCATTGGTTTTTTTGATTTTGTACTCTATCTGCCCGATTGTTGTGACCCCGACTGTGGACTATTCTTTATTGTGTTTTATTTGTCTTTCTTGTCTTTATGTCCCATCTAGCTAGTGCAGGGACCGCCGCCCAGTTGCTCGCCGCCATCTTAGGGTGGATTGTGGCAAGTAGGTAGGGACAGTGGGCTGGGTTCAGTGTCAGGGCTCACTGTCTTGTCTTATCCTGCTGTCTGGTTTCTGACACAATGCCTCTCAGTACAGCCAACTGTCCATTGGATCTGACTGTTAAATCTTTATATACCCACAAAGGGCAAGATGTGTCAATTCAACCTTTATTTTTTAATTTTTTCCTCATAAGGTGATTGTGTACAGTGGGGACTACTAAAATAATCCTACACAGTATCCTGCACAGAACTAAACAAGGCACAACATGGCCACATGCTACATGTACACTGGTGCCACCTTCTAAATACTCCACATTTTATTATCTGTACCGCAGGGCAGAATAATAGTGACAGCAAAGCAGTGGTATACATAAAAAAGAAAAACTTAACCCCCTAAAACACAGAAGTAGCCAAGCTTAAAGGGGTTGTCCAGGGAATTTTTTTTTCTTTCAAATCAACTGGTATCAGAAAGTTAAATAGATTTGTAATTTACTTCTATTTAAAAATCTCAAGTCTTCCCATACTTATACCCTGTTGTATGTCCTGCAGGAAATGTTGTTTATTTACATTCAGAAACAGTGCTCTCTACTGACATCTCTGGCGGAGTCAGGAACTGTCCTGAGCAGGAAAGGTTTTCTATGGGGACTTGCTGCTGCTCTGGACAGTTCCTGACTCCGCCAGAGATGTCAGTAGAGAGCACTGTTTCTGAATGTAAATAAACAACACTTCCTGCAGGATATATAGTAGCTTATAAGTATGGGAAGACTTGAGATTTTTAAATAGAAGTAAATTACAAATCTATTTAACTTTCTGAAACCAGTTGATTTGAAAGAAAAAATATTTTTGCTGGAGTACCCCTTTAACATGAGTTGTAGCCTGGGTTAACTTGATCACAATAATGCACTTAACTTGACTTTCTAATTGACTTAACATACAGTATCTCCCTGACACAATTGTTGTGTCATGGATCATGTTAACCCTGGCTACATCTGTAATATAACTGATATAAGCCATTGCATACAGTTCTTTTTCTGTATGCTAGCTTTGCATAGACGCTGATTGCTTTGTCCCCTGCCAGCTTCTTTTGTGTATATTTACTTATGACAGCATGCTTTTGTCTCAATGTCGCTGTTTTTGTTTCCAAAAGCAAAATTGGAACAAAACCAATTGGTTGGGGAGAAAGCAGTCAGCATACAAATATTGAAAGCAATAAATGTCAGTGCTATTATTAAGGTGGAAAAAAACATCTCTCATCCCTCTTGTGTGGTATGGCGTTGCTCTATTGTTCACTATCTCCAGTGTAATACGACAATCTCCTCCAATTCAAGCTGGTGCCATGCACAATCCTTTTCCAGCTTGTACCTGATTGTTCTGTCACTGTGGCTATATTTGACTCGGAATACGATGTTCTGACATTTATTGCTTTCAATATGTCTATGTTGATTGCGTTCTCCTCTGCTAGTTTCTTTTGTGTATATTTACAGCATGTTTTTGTTCCAGTGTTGAATTTTGTGATGAGTAAATATACACAAAATAAGTTGGTGGGGGACATTAGAGGGTCATAGGAGGATGCACAGGTAAGCATAGACTTTTTTTTTTTTGTTATTATTTTATCTGGATTAAATTGTGCAGCCACCATCTA
The DNA here is from genome assembly GCF_027789765.1 of Dendropsophus ebraccatus. Taxonomy (NCBI): domain Eukaryota; kingdom Metazoa; phylum Chordata; class Amphibia; order Anura; family Hylidae; genus Dendropsophus; species Dendropsophus ebraccatus. The sequence goes on from NC_091465.1 coordinate 21,782,821, forward strand.
TACTCCATATAAACTTTGCAAAAATATTGTTTTGGTTACAGAGCTATTTTTGGCAAAGTTTTTAATGAATGTCAGTTTGTGAAATCTCTACACATAAAGGTCGCTGCAATTTCCCATTACATGATTCATGTTTGTGTTGAAGCGCGTAAATATGTCAGTCATGAACACTGGTCTCGGCCTCAAGTCCCCTGTGAATTAACCCCAGGTGCATATACAGATATCCAAGTACTACAGTGGCACCCTTGCGAGAGTGTATATGGCATAAGTGTTTTCCTGAGACACAAATATATACTTCGTGCATATCTGTAGAATAAAACTCTAAAAAAAGTGCTATACAGATATCCAAGTGCTATAGTGGCACTCTCGCGAGAGTGTACATGACATATGTGTTTTCCTGAGACACAAATATATATCTCTTGTGCATGTCTGTAGAATAAAACTCTAAAAAAAAGTGCTATACAGATAGCCAAGTACTACAGAGGCACCTTTGCAAGTGTATATGACATACGTGTTTTCATGAGACACAAATATATATATATATCTCTTGAGCATGTCTGTAGAATAAAACTCTAAAAAAGTGTTTTACAGATATCCAAGTACTACAGTGGCACCCTTGTGAGAGTGTATATGTCATAGCTGTTTTCCTGAGACACATACATACCTCGTGCATGTCTATAGAATAAAACTCTTAAAAAAAGTGCTATACAGATATCCAAGTACTATGGTGGCACCCTTGCGAGAGTGAATATGACATACGTGTTTTCCTGAGACATAAATATATATCTCTTGTGCATGTCTGTAGAATAAAACAAACAAAAAAAAGTGCTATACAGATATCCAAGTACTATAGTGGCACTCTTGCAAGAGTGTATATGACATACATGTTTTCCTGAGGCACAAATATATATATCTCACGTGCATGTCTGTAGAATAAAACTCTAAAAAAAGTTCTATACAGATATCCAAGTACTACAGTGCCACCCTTGCGAGAGTGTATATGACATACAGTAAGTGTTTTCCTGAGACACAAATATATATCTCTTGTGCATGTCTGTAGAAAAAAAGCAAAAAAATAAGTGCTATACAGATATCCAAGTACTATAGTAGCACCCTTGCAAGAGTGTATATGACATACTTGTTTTCCTGAGACACAAATATATACAGTATATCTCTTGTGCATGTCTGTAGAGTAAAACAAAAAAAAAAAAACCTGCTATACAGATATACTAAAGTGTGACGCCTGCTAGACTGTATTACAGAAAATACTGTTCTCATCTACCAAGTGTAGAAATCATAATTTTAATATAAAGTCATGTCACAGCAGCAGCAGGAAACCTCACAAAGGGTTTTAGGCAGAGGGCAGGGCAGAGAGTCGGGCTCAAGGGGCAGAAGAGGAAGTATTGCAGAAAGAGGGTCCAGTGGCAGGCCTGAGCTTCCTTTGTCACACCAGGGTCGTGTCAACACGTCTAATTCCACAGTCCTGGAGTGGCTGGCTCACACTTCGACGTCCACAAGGATGAGTAGTGAGACAGCCGGGTATCTGTGGGTATTTCGGACACGACCCTGACTTGGCACAGGCCCGCAGAAATTCCCCCACCTCCTCCATCTGTGTGTGACGACACGCGTTGGGTCTGTACCAGGGTATCTGCTCCCATGTAATTTACTTCATGTGGCATATTTTTTGTTATGTTAGAGGTTCATATTGGTGTTTACAATGATTATATGATTTATCTGCACATTTGCACTACAACACTTTGGACCCTCCATATGGTATATTGCTTTGTATTTATAGATTTCCTTTTTTCACTCTGCCGGCCATTTTACTCTTATGCACTTTATGAGCTTTATATCTGATCATGTGGAGCATTACTAATATGTTTGGTTCCCTGGTAAAGTAGGAGAGTATATTGTCCTCCTGCTTAGTTTCTCATATACCTTTGTGGTTTTTAATTGATTTTATTGCTGTTTTTGTGGTGTTTTTCTTGTTTGTCCTAATAAACTTTGCATATTTTTGGATTTAGTGGTGTGCGCTGTATTATAGTGTCCAGCTTTCTTTTTCTTATTTTCCACAAGGCTGCTTTTTTTTGGACACTTAGCTGCACCCCTTTGTTATGTAGTATTATGGTGAGCTCCCCCATATCTTAGATTCCACCTCCTCCATCTGACATCATCAGCAACATCTCGCTAACTTTTGACCCGCCGCCTGCAAGGAAACTGATGGCATCTATGACCAGCCAGCTGCTTTTTGTTGACAATGAGCATGTGGAGGAAGAGTCAGGGGACAATCAAGTGGAGGGCATAGCTGTGTCAGAGGCGATATCAGAGCAGGCCCATGATAGGCTTGGCAGGAGAGCAGTAGGCAGTAGACGAGAGAGGGCTGGGCAGGAGCCTGATGAGGATGATAGCATCATTCTGGAACTGGATGATGCTACATTGGATGTTACATGGGATCCACAGCAGGAGTTGGCTTATTCGACAGATTCGTCAACCGGGAATCCCTCCGCCAGCAGGCCCGCCACAACTAAAAAGCAGACAGGCAGCAGTAGTCAAATAACAAGTCAGAAGCGTAGCCGGGATAAGCAGATGACCACTGGGGAACCTTTCTCCACTGCAGGTCCTAGTTTTGGAAGCGACTGCCCATCCTCGCGGCCTGTCGTTACTAGACTCTACACCTCGCCTGTATGGCAGTTTTTTTAAAAAGTGCCAGGAGGATATCTATGTGGTCATCTGTCTCCTGTGCGACAGGCGCATTAAAAGAGGCAAGAGTTGCCATCCTGGCACCAGCGCCATGGCTGCCCATATGAAGCGCCACCACCTTTCCGCCTGGGAGAAACGGGGTGATAGTGGGTCACAGCAGGCCCAGTCAGACCCGCGTTCCAACAACGGCAGGAATCAGCAGTAGTCAGGGGGGCCTTTCACACAGTCAGACCTCCTCTGTGGAAGGGAGTGTGGCTTCACTCCCTTCTTCAGCTGGTGGCCCCTGTGTTGCTAGCAGTGGGCAGCCTGTCATCATGGAGTCCCTATACCAGAGGCAGACATATGCACCCAGCAATCCCGTAGCAGTCAACTGAACACCAACCTGGCCAAGTTGCTGGTGCTCCAGGCTCTGCCGTTTAAAGTGGTTACTTTGACACAACTTTTCCAACATAGCTGTGTCGGCCATGTAAAGGTATGTTCGCGAAAAGGTTGCTCACTCGCTGAGCCATTCAGTGAGCAGACATGTACATTTAACCACAGACATCTGGAGCTGTAATTACGGGCAAGGGCAGTATATGTCCATTACTGCTCAGTGGGTAAATATAATATGGCCGGCGGGCCCCCAGTAACTTGGCTAGGGAAGGCGATGACACCACCCCGTTGTCACAGCAGGGTTCCTGTGTCGCGGTCCTCCTCCACCTCCTCCAATAAGTCCTCAACCGCCAGTGTTCCTCCCTTGTACCACTTGGGTGTAGCATGGAGGTGTCAAGCTGTGCTGCACCTAGCCTGCCTGGGGGAAAGGAGACACACAGGGGAAGAGCTGCACCACCTGCTCGAGATGGAAATCCTCTCATGGCTGACTCCACGCCATCTTAAAGTTGGGATGGTAGTGAGTGACAATGGGAGCAACATTCTCTCCGTGCTGCGTCGAGGAGGTATGAGGCACGCCCCGTGTATGTCACATGTTTTAAACATAATAGTTACACACTTTCTAAAGTCTTCATCCCATTTACAGACTGTGCTGTCAATGGCTCAAAAGCTGTGTAACCATTTCAGCCATTCAAGTCGCTTTCACAACATCCTCCTCAACCTGCAGCGGAGAAATGGTCTTCCCAACCATCGTCTCACTTGCGATGTAGCCACGCGGTGGAACTCCACCCTCCACATGCTGGACCGGCTCCTTGAGCAGAGGAAGGCCTTGACAGATTTCCTCTTGATGCAGGCGGACATGGCGACTCCCCTGTGTAACCTGGAGCTCGGGCAGTGGCAGCTCATGCGTGACACCTGCCGCTTGCTATGATCATTTGAGGAGGACACCTAGGTCAGTGTGCAAGACAAAGGACTGAGCGCCACCATACTCATGCTTCATGTACTGGAGCTGATGCTCATACGACTCGATACGTGTCGAGGAGGAACAGGTCTTGCTGCTGTCGCAGCCTGGGTTGTTGGAGGAAGGCTTGGCAGAGGAGGAGGGAGAGGAAGTTGAGGAGGAGGAGTAGGAGGACCTGAATGCACAGGAACTCTTACGGGAGACAGGTGGAGGAGAAGGAGATGAGCCTTCCTGCCAGACCAGAGGGGGGCCAGAGGAGGATCTTCAGGCCTATGAGGAGGATGGAGGCAGTACCCATTGGCAGTATGCTGTGGAGACGGAGGCGGGGACTCCTTCCCACTCCCTGGTGAAAATGGCTAAGCACATGTTGATATGCTTTCGGGCTGACCCACGCTTGCAAAGGATTCCTCAACGGGTTGACTTCTGGCTGGCCACACTACTGGACCCACGTTATTGCTACAAGCTGTGTGAATGCATTCACCCTTCCCAACGGGAGGAAAAAATGAATTATTATAGAGAGGAGCTGGGTGAACAGTTAGTGGCAGCCTTTCGAACACGGCGCTCTCATTCACGTCATTCCCACCAGGGCCACACCAGCTACCTCCTCCACATCCTCCTCTAGTAGCTTGGGTGGCATGAGCAGCGGCACCAATCTGAGCCTCATGTCCATGATGCACGCTTTCATGCAGCCACAGGCCGGGGTAACAGGAGCACCCGCACAGCGGCAGAACATGGCGACACTCCTCAAACAGCAAGTCCATGTGTTTTTGGACTCTACGTCGCCACCTAACATGCCGCAACCACTGGACTACTGGGTGGGAGAATTAGATGTATTGTCAGGACTGTATCTTTGCGGAGCATTATGCGCCCCTTGGCTCGTGCCGTGCGGCCCAGAAGGTACTGATTTTCTTGCATTCTGTTTCTGTGTTTTGTTTTGTAGTGTGTGAACACTGGTTATTTGCTCACCTTGGGACACACCCGACTTCACCTGCTGAGTTCTGTTAACCCTTAGGGGACACAGCCAGTTTTCATTTTTGCGTTTTCGTTTTTCCCTCCTCGTGTATATAAGGCCATAGCGCCTGCATTTTTCCACCTAGAGACCCAAGTGAGCCCTTATTTTTTGCGCAACTAATTGTACTTTGCTATGGCAGATGTAATTTTTGCCTAAAATGTGCCGGGAAACCAGAAAAAAATTCAAAGTGTGGTGAAATTGAAAAAAAAAACGCATTTCTTTTATTTGGGGGAAATGTGTTTTTACGCCATTCACCCTGGGGTAAAACTGACTTGTTATATATGTTCCTCAAGTTGTTACGATTAAAACGATATGTAACATGTATAACTTATATTGTATCTGATGGCCTGTAAAAAATTCAAACCGTTGTTAACAAATATACGTCACTTAAAATGGCTCCATTCCCAGGCTTATAGCGCTTTTATCCTTTGGTCTATGGGTCTGTGTGAGGTGTCATTTTTTGCGCCATGATGTGATCTTTCTATCGGTACCTTGATTGCGCATATATGACTTTTTGATCGCTTTTTATTACAATTATTCTGGATTTGATGCGACAGAAATTGCGCAATTTTGCACTTTGGGATTTTTTTGTGCTGACGCCGTTTACCGTGTGAGATCAGGAATGTGATTAATTAATAGTTTGGGCGATTACGTACGCGGCGATAGCAAACATGTTTGTTTATTAATTAATTAATTTATTTTTATTTATAAAATGGGGAAAGGGGGGTGATTCAGACTTTTATTAGGGGAGGGGGTTTTGTGTTATTAAAAATACATTTTTCTTTTACTTTACACATATACTAGAAGCCCCCCTGGGGGACTTCTAGTATATGTACTCTGATCTCTCATAGAGATCCATGCAGTATAGTTATACTGCATGAATCCATGAGATCGGTGTTCTATTACTTTTGGCTGCTGCAGCCAAAAGCAATAGAATGCCGAGCCGGGATCAGCGCCATTACGGAGCAGACCCCGGCCCGGGATGGATGCAGGGATCGCCCCCCCGCAATCGCGCCGCAGGGGGGCGATCCCCCCACTAGACCACCAGGCATGTATAACAGCAAGTATTTAGAAGCAGCTGTCAACTTTGACAGCTGCTTCTAAGTACTTAATTAGCGGGCACGGCGATCGGACCGTGCCCGCTAATAGCCGCGAGCCCGGGCTACTCGCGGCACCCGGGATCGCGGCAGTTCAGAGGGTGGTCGCCGCGCGACCCCCCTCTGAACTCCCATAGCGGCACGAGGACGTTCAATAACGTCCTGGTGCAGCTATGGGTTAATCGGTTAATCTGTGTTTTGGTTCTGCTGTGACTGACAGGTCTTCTGTTTTGTTCTCAGGTGTCTGTGCTTGGAGATCAGGGGGATGGTCCAATTATGTTCTGGATCAGAACCCTGGCCTCCTGTATAACTAACCTCAGTCTGGGATATCATTGCTGGTTATTGACTTAGTCTCTGCCTGCTAGTGGATTCTGTTTCTTTGTATCTCCTGACTCCTGCTTTGTATCTTTGACCTCCCTTGCTTGCTGCCTGCCCCTGATCATATTGCCTGTTTTCTGACTACGCTTTTGGATCTTGATTTTGTACTTTTGCTGCCCGACTGTTGTGACCCGTATTGTGGACTATTCTTCATTGTGTTTGTCTGTCTTGTATTTGTGTTCCGCCTAGCCAGTGCAGGGACCGCTGCCCAGTTGCTCGCCGCCATCTTAGGGCAGATAGTGGCAAGTAGGTAGGGGCAGTGGGCGGGGCTGTGCTTAGGGCTCACTGTCTCTGTGTGTTTGGTATCACAAGTTCCTAACATGTCTGGCCACTAATGATGAGCGAATACTGTTCGATCGAATAGATATTTGATCGAATAGTAAGGTATTCGATAGTATCGAATATTATCGAATAGTACGCCGGATATTCGATAAATATTCGATAAGCGTTCTAATCTCCCTTCCCTTTCCCTGAGGTGTCGTTGTGGACTTGGTGAACCTCCAAGTGGTCGAATAGATGTTTTTCAATAATCGAATAATTGTTCGGATAGACGTTAATGGGATCGAATATTCGATCGAATAGTCAAATATCAGTGAGATATTCGTACGAATATCGAATATTCAAATATTTCACTATTCGCTCACTATGACCACAACTCGATGAATTTGCTTTGGACATACTCTCCTGTCCGGCCAGCAGTGTGTCATCCGAGTGAATTTTCAGCACAGCAAATCATATTGTCAGTCCCAGGAGAACCAGATTGTCCTGTGATAGTGTGGAACGTCTGACTTTCATCAAAATGAACGCCACATGGATAGATAAGGACTTTGTGACACCTGCTCCTGATACCAGAGAGTAGGATTTGGTTGTGTTGTCACTGACATGTAGGATCTCTTCTGCTTCAATTATGGCGTATACTGTATGTGAACTAGACCTTACTGGTCATTCCTCCATTCCTGCTGCTGCAGCTGCTGCCCTGCTACCTCTCGCCTGTCCATGGACCTCATTATTCTGCTTCCGCTGCTCATGTCACCCCATTACAACTGCTACTCCTGCCCTGGCCTCCATGTTGGCTACTGCTGCTTCTGCCCTGGCCTCCATGTTGACTACTGCTGGGCCTTCACTGGCCTCTATGTTGACTACTGCCGCTCCTGCCTTGGCCTTCATGTTGGCTACTGCTGGGCCTTCACTGGCCTTCATGTTGACTACTGCTGGGCCTTCACTGGCCTCCATGTTGACCACTGCTGGGCCTTCACTGGCCTCCATGTTGACTACTGCCGCTCCTGCCCTTGCCTCCGTGTTGGCTACTGCTGGGCCTTCACTGGCCTCCATGTTGACTACTGTTGATCCTGCCTGGCCTCCATGGCGACTACTGTTGATCCTCCCTGGCCTCCATGTTGACTACTGTTGATCCTGCCTGGCCTCCATGTTGACCACTGTTGATCCTGCCTAAACTCCATGTTGACTACTGCTGCTCCTGCCAGGCCTCCATGTTGACTACTGTTGATCCTGCATGGATTCCATGTTGACTAATTTTGCTCCTGCCTGGCCTCCATTTTGACTACTGTTGATCCAGCCTAGCCTCAATTTTGACTACTGTTGATCCTGCCTGGCCTCCATGTTGACCACTGTTGATCCTGCCTGGCCTCCATGTTGACCACTGTTGATCCTGCCTGGCCTCCATGTTGACCACTGTTGATCCTGCCTGGCCTCCATGTTGACCACTGTTGATCCTGCCTAACCTCCATGTTGACTACTGCTGCTCCTGCCAGGCCTCCATGTTGACTACTGTTGATCCTGCCTGGCCTCCATGTTGACTACTGTTGATCCTGCCTGGCCTCCATGTTGACTACTGTTGCTCATGCCTGGCCTCCATGTTGACTACTGTTGATCTTGCCTGGCCTCTATTTTGACTACTTTTGCTCCTGCTTGGCCTCCATGTTCACTACTGTGGATCCTGCCTGGCCTCGATGTTGACTACTGTTGATCCTGCCTGGCCTCCATGGCGACTACTGTTGATCCTCCCCGGCCTCCATGTTGACTACTGTTGATCCTGCCTGGCCTCCATGTTGACCACTGTTGATCCTGCCTAACCTCCATGTTGACTACTGCTGCTCCTGCCAGGCCTCCATGTTGACTACTGTTGATCCTGCATGGATTCCATGTTGACTAATTTTGCTCCTGCCTTGCCTCCATTTTGACTACTGTTGATCCAGCCTAGCCTCAATTTTGACTACTGTTGATCCTGCCTGGCCTCCATGTTGACCACTGTTGATCCTGCCTGGCCTCCATGTTGACTACTGTTGATCCTGCCTGGCCTCCATGTTGACCACTGTTGATCCTGCCTAACCTCCATGTTGACTACTGCTGCTCCTGCCAGGCCTCCATGTTGACTACTGTTGATCCTGCCTGGCCTCCATGTTGACTACTGTTGATCCTGCCTGGCCTCCATGTTGACTACTGTTGCTCATGCCTGGCCTCCATGTTGACTACTGTTGATCTTGCCTGGCCTCCATTTTGACTACTTTTGCTCCTGCTTGGCCTCCATGTTCACTACTGTGGATCCTGCCTGGCCTCCATGTTGACTACTGTTGATCCTCCCTGGCCTCCATGTTGACTACTGTTGATCCTGCCTGGCCTCCATGTTGACTACTGTTGATCCTGCCTGGCCTTCATGTTGACTACTGTTAATGCTGCCTGGCCTTCATTTTGATTACTGTTGCTCCTGCCTGGCCTCCATGTTCACTACTGTTGATCCTGCCTGGCCTCCATTTTGACTACTTTTGCTCCTGCCTGGCCTCCATGTTGACTACTGTTGATCCAGCCTGGTCTCGATTTTGACTACTCTTGATCCTGCCTGGCCTCCATGTTGACTACTTTTGCTCCTTACTGGCCTCCATGTTGACTACTGTTGATCCTGCCTGGCCTCCATTTTGACTACTTTTGCTCCTGCCTGGCCTCCATGTTCACTACTGTTGATCCTGCCTGGCCTCCATGTTCACTACTGTTGATCCAGCCTGGCCTCCATGTTGACTACTGTTGATCCTGCCTGGCCTCCATGTTGACTACTGTTGATCCTGCCTGGCCTTCATGTTGACTACTGTTAATGCTGCCTGGCCTTCATTTTGATTACTGTTGCTCCAGCCTGGCCTCCATGTTCACTACTGTTGATCCTGCCTGGCCTCCATTTTGACTACTTTTGCTCCTGCCTGGCCTCCATGTTGACTACTGTTGATCCAGCCTGGTCTCGATGTTGACTACTCTTGATCCTGCCTGGCCTCCATGTTGATTACTTTTGCTCCTTACTGGCCTCCATGTTGACTACTGTTGATCCTGCCTGGCCTCTATTTTGACTACTTTTGCTCCTGCCTGGCCTCCATGTTCACTACTGTTGATCCTGCCTGGCCTCCATGTTGACTACTGTTGATCCAGCCTGGCCTTCATGTTGACTACTGTTGATCCTGCCTGGCCTCCATGTTGACTACTGTTGATCCTGCCTGGCCTCCATTTTGACTACTTTTGCTCCTGCCTGGCCTCCATGTTTACCGAGCCTGGCCTCCATTTTGACTACTGTTGATCCTGCCTGGCCTCCATGTTGACTACTGTTGATCCTGCCTGGCCTCCATGTTGACCCATCCTGGCCTCCATTTTGACTACTGTTGATCCTGTCTTGCCTTCATGTTGACTACTGTTGATCCTGCCTGGCCTCCATGTTTACCGAGCCTGGCCTCCATTTTGACTACTGTTGATCCTGCCTGGCCTCCATGTTAACTTCTGTTGATCCTGCCTGGCCTCCATGTTGACTACTGTTGATCCTGCCTGGCCTCCATGTTGACCCATCCTGGCCTCCATTTTGACTGCTGTTGATCCTGTCTTGCCTTCATGTTGACTACTGTTGATCCTGCCTGGCCTCCATTTTGACTACTGTTGATCCTGCCTGGCCTCCATGTTAACTTCTGTTGATCCTGCCTGGCCTCCATATTGACTACTGTTGTACTGTTGATCCTGCCTGGCCTCCATGTTGACCCATCCTGGCCTCCATTTTGACTACTGTTGATCCTGTCTTGCCTTCATGTTGACTACTGTTGATCCTGCCTGCCCTTCATGTTGACTACTGTTGATCCTGCCTGGCCTCCATTTTGACTACTGTTGATCCTGCCTGGTCTCCATGTTGACTAATGCTGCTCCTGTACTGGCCTCAAATGACTATTGCTGGACCTCCACTGGCCTCCAATGACTACTGCTGCTCCTTCACTGCATTTGTGATCTTTTTCCTGCATAGACCCAGAGTTCGGGTTCGGATCGAATCGAGCATGCTCGAGGTTCGCTCATCTCTAATTGAAGTCTAAAAAAAAAGAAAATGACTTTGAAATATTGAAAAGATAATGATGTTACTGACATGTAGAGCCCTAAATTCAACCAAATACACTACCCCCGTATCATATAGATGCTTTAAACTATGAAGTCCGAAGAAATCCAAAATCCGGTTGGAACAAACTATTGAGAAGTTCGCTCATCTCTTCTGACTGGTGTGGTAGGCAAATAAGTTTGGAAACTTCTGCTTTTAAGAGTAAATTTAAAGTTCTTACAAAAATGTAACATACTGTATCTTGTTTATAATTGTAATTGTAACTTTCTAGTCTTTAGGGTAATTTAAAAAATACATTGAGATATTAGTTTATACTTACGAGCATACGTTATTTAGAAAGTTTTTTGGCTGTGTGGATTAAGCCCAGAGAGAATATCCAGGATCCCCAATGTCTGATAAATCCAATATAAGCCCAAGCGTCTAGTGCATCGTAAGGGAACGTGTTATGCGATATGTGATGCATGACTCTGTAACATTTATATAACATCATATTGTTATGACAGGTGCAGGGCATAAAATAAGGTAGTATGGTTATACGTGTAAATGTGGTATTTGTAACATACTGATGATCTTCTTATTCTGGAGATGCAAGCAATGTAGATCCTACTTGCAAATTTTATACTCTTTGAAACAGCGCTGCCAGGTATTTCCTGCTGTCCTGTACAAGTAAATAGGGCTATTCCCATCTTGCCCAGACGGCTAAAGCCTAGGATTTGGCTGTCCAGGCATGATGGGAAATGTAGTATTGCAACCGCTTGAGGGCCGCAGTTTGGAGACCTATGTACTAGACAAATGTTGTCACCCGAAATTATAGATATACACTACATTTTTTTTTAATGAATATTTATTTATTTATTTATTTATTTATCTGAATATGCCTGGCATCCTTTTATTCTGTTGGCCCATGAGAACTGAAAATCACATGTGTTTCCATGCTCTAAATAGGGTCACAGTTTAGACAGCAGAGGTTGCATCGACTGTTCCACACAAATTTTCCAAAGGAAAGGGGAGAGAGAAGTCTCTTAGCTTATTTAAAGATATATAGAAATGAGGACTATTACACTAAAGCATCTTGGCATTGATAGAAGGTTTGAAACAGAGAGGATAAAGTTTGCAATTTGAAAGTCACGATTGTACCTGATCAGAGGTCTAATGACCCTGCTACAGGAATCAAAAATGTAAATGCAGCAGAGCTGGGATGAAACGGATGGCACAGCAGGATTAGTGGTGATAGGTGTGCATTATATGGGCAAGCAAAAAAAATTAAGTATTTGCCTTAAGATTGGCCTATAGAATGCAATAAGTTGCTTTATAATAAAATTCACAGAATTTAGAATATTAACCCAAGTGGTCAGCCTCTAAAAGAGAAGTCAATCTTCTACAGGATGATGCACATCTGTTATTTGCACCAATTTCGTATTGATTTTAAATGGCCACTGTGAAAGGCTTCCTTTTTTTTCTTTGTGAACACTCATTGGTTCTTCATGGTCGGTACCTAAGATTAACTCATCTTCTGAGGATCGTTACGTGGTAAGGCCATTCACCTTACTGTAGAAACAAATAGAAATATTGGAAGATTCTGTTTTTTCAACAATGCCAATGAGTTACCATTTAAAAAGTTGGCGGGAAAAAAAATTCAATGGCTTGGGCACTATGAACTGTTGAGGTACCAAAAGCAGTGCTCAGGCCCTGGGTTCACATACCACCAACATTTGCAAGGAGTCTGTATGTTCTCCCTATGTTTGGGTAAGCTTGCTCCCGACGCCAAAACATACAGATAGGTAAATTTGTAATTCGGACAGGGACTGATATACAGACTGAGTACAAGCAATGTGTTTTTTTTTTCCTATTATTATTTTGCCTACTCTTTTTAACTTTATATAATGTTTTCTCAACACAGGAAAGCAATTTAAAATGCCCAACCCAAATCAGACGCTAAGCACAGACTTTACATTAGTTGGACTTTCTGAGAACCAGAAACTAAAAGTTTTTCTTTTTGTTGTTTTTTTTCTCATTTATATCATCACAATAATTGGAAATGTTTCCATAATTCTTGCGTATAATTTCAGCCCAGCTCTTCAAAATCCGATGTATTTTTTTCTTACCAACTTTTCCTTTTTGGAAATTTTTTATGTTTCAACCACAGCTCCAAAAATGTTGGTGAACTTACTGTCGGAAAACAAATCCATATGCTTCTATGGTTGTGCCGCTCAATTGTATTTTGTCCTACTGTTGGCAGGGACTGAGTTCTATATTCTTGCAGCCATGGCTTATGACCGTTATAATGCCATATGTCATCCATTGCTTTATACTGTCATTATGAGAAAAATAGCCTGTATTCAGCTTGTCGTAGGGTCATGGGCCATTGGGGCAACCAATGCTTTAATCCACACCTCATTTACATTCTCTTTGCCTTTCTGTGGCTCTCATAAACTAAATAGCTTTTTTTGTGATGTTCCTGTATTACTGAAACTTGCCTGTAAGGACACTTGGCTCAATGAGCTTATTGTCTTCATTATTGGGGGTGGACTGGCAGTAGGGTCACTAATATTGACAATTGCTTCTTACATAAAGATAATATCAGCAATCTTCAACATTCACTCAAGCTTTGGAAGAAAGAAAGCATTTTCCACTTGTACGTCTCATTTGATAGTTGTTTCTATTTTTTATGGTTCTGTTTTTTTTATGTATTTGAGACCAAGTTCCAGTTATGGCAAAGATGAGGACAAGCTGGTGGGAGTTATGTACACGATTATCGCTCCGCTATTGAATCCTTTCATTTACAGTCTGAGGAATAAGGAATTCAAAACTGCGGTGAAAAAAATGCTAAACAATCCTGTGGCGCCATTGACTCATTGAGGACATTTGGTTATGGTAGGAGAAAAAAGAAAAAAAGTTTACCTCAAGTATTTTATCCTGAAGCACTGTGCTCAATAGTAATTTCTCTAATATGCATCAATTTTGAATTTTTCCCCAGAAAATATTTCCAAATGCTCGTTCCTCCCTGCACTTTTTTTTCTAGTGCCCAATTTAACCCCTTAAGGACCGGGCCTGAAATGGCCTTAAGGACTGAGGCAAATTTTATGAATATGCCCTATGTCACTTTATTCATTAATAACTTGGGAGTGCTTTTACCTATCCGGCTGATTCTGAGATTGTTTTCTCATGACATATGGTACTTTACATTTCTGGTAATTTGGAGTCAATACTTATAACGAATCTTTATGAAAAAAAAAAAGAAGAATGTGAAAAATTGCATTTTTCCAACTGTGAAACTTCTGCTTATACAGAAAATGGTTATGCCACATAAATTGTAAATTAAATAGCATTAGCAACATGTCTACTTTATGTTGGCGACATTTAATAATCTTTCATTTTTTTTAGACATTAGAAAGCTTAAAACATTTTCCAAAATTTCAGTAAAATTTCAAAATCAGATTTTTTTAGGGACTTGTTCAAGTTTAAAGTGTATTTGAGGGGACTGTATGTTAGCCCCACAAAGCACCCCATTTCAGAAACTGCACCCCCCAAACTGAAAAAGCACATCCAGAAAGTTTTTTTTTAACCCTTTAGGGGATTCAGAGAAATAAAAGCAAAAAATTGTATTTTTCTGTGCAGAGATTTTATTGTAATCCAATATCTTTGATAATTGTAAACCTATTACCAGAGAAATGCGACCCAATATTTATTGCCCCGTTTCTACAGTTTATAGAAATATCCCATATGTGGCCCTATTGCGCTATCAGATATAAAGGAGTGCGTAGTGAATTTCAATGCCTACGTTATATTTGGTCCTTTTTGACTGTACCACTTCAGGTTGGCAGAGGCTTTGGGGTGCCAAAACATAAAAAACATCCCTAAAGGGACACCATCTAGAAAACACCCCTCAAGGAATGTGACAAGTGGCTGCGGTGAGCATCTGGACCCCACAGGTGCTTAACAGATTTTCAGAACAATGTGGCGTGAAAAAGGAAAAATTAATTTTTTTTTACACTAAAATGTAGTTCTAGCCTTTAATTTTTCATTTTTACAAAGGGATAAAAAAAACACCAATCGTGTAGCCCAGTTTCTCCTGAGTAAGAAAATACCCCACATGTGGACATAAAGTGCCAAGCGGGCGCAGGACGAGCCTCCAAAGTGAAGGAGCGCCAATTGTCTGTTGGAAGCTGAATTTCACTGGAATGGATTTCAAGGGCCATGTCGCATTTACAAAGCCCTTGTGCTGCCAAAACACTGGAAGCCCCCCACAAGTTATCGCATTATGGAAACTACACCCCTCAAGGAATCTAATAAGGGGTGCAGTGAGCAAATGGACCCCACAAGTGACGGGCACAAATGTATAACAATGTGACGTGGAAGGGAAAATTTTTATTTTTTTCACTTTCACGGCACAAATGTGCCCGTCATCAAGGGGTCCATATCCTTACTGCACCCCTTGTTAGATTCCTTGAGGGGTGTAGCTTCCAGAATGGTGTCATTTGTGGGGGTTTTACCCTCTCTTGGCAGCACGAGGGCTCTGTAAATGTGACATGGCGTTCATCATCCATTCTGGCCGAATCCAGCCTCCAAAATCCGAATGGCGCTCCTTCCCTTCAGAGGCTTGCCCTGCGCCCACATGGCGCTTTATGTCCACATGTAGGGTATTAACGGACTCAGGTGAAATTGCTTTACACATTTTGTGTGGTTTTTTTCTCTTTTAACCCCTTGTAAAAATTAAAAATTCTAGGCTAGACCAACATTATAGTGTAAAAAATGTAATATTTCATTTTGACGCCACATTGATCCACATTTGTGCCCGTCACCAGTGTGGTCCATATGCTCACTACACCACTTGTTACATTCCCTGAGGGGTCTAGTTTCCATAATAGGGTCACTTGTGGGGTGTTTCAACTGTCTTGACAACAGAGAGGCCTTTTAAATGCAACATGGCCCCTCAAAATCCATTCCAGCCAAATCCAGCCTCCAAAAGCCAAATGGCGCTCCTTCCCTTTGGAGGCTTACCCTGCACCCGCATGGTGCTTTATGTCCACATGTGGGGTATTTTCATTGCTCTACACATTTTGTATTTTTTTTAACTTTTAACCCCTTGTGAAAAGGAATTAATCAAGACAAGATCAATGATTTAGTGTAAAAATTAAAAAAGTTTTACACTAAATGTTGGTCTAGCCTTGATTTTTTTTTTTTTTATTTCCACAAGGGGTTAAATAAGAAAATGAATTGCTCGAAGGGTGTGGGAGGCCGCCAAGTACATCACATCCCATACGGACATCCCAGAGGAAACCCCGTTATGGGACAACAGTGCCCTGCCCCATTTGCTTGCATTTCATGACGCCCAGTATTGGAGAGACAGGGGGGTTTTGTATATGGCTGACGTATATCGAGGGGGGGTGGTGGTGACCTTCGATACGCTGAAGGATACTCGCGACATGCCCAACTCGAGTTTTTATAGATATCTCCAGTTGCGCCATGCGCTCCAGACACAGTTCACTGAGGAGGGTCTCTCGATATCCTCATACCCGTTAATTGGCATAATTCGGTCTCAGGGCCCTGGGGGACTGGTTTCCCTGCTTTATTCGCACCTCATCCGGCACAAGGCAGCCAATACTCCACTCCCTGCAGTGGATAGATGGAGGGACCACATTCCATTTATGTCCGATGAAACCTATGATGTCATGTTAGAATCCCATACGCATGTGTCTCCTTCTATAAATAATAGACTCACACAACTGTATATAGTACACCAGAGCTACCTAACGCCAGTGCGTCTTCATAGAATGGGCAGAATCCCGGCTCCATCGTGTCCTAAGTGTCAATTTGCCCCAGCTGACTTCTGGCACATGATCTGGGATTGTCCCCACATTCGGTTATTCTGGCAGGGAGTGGTTCGGGTACTTACGGAGATGTGTCCCATGCAGGTGCCCCTTGATCCTACGGTATGCATGTTTGGTGCCTTGTGCGAGGAGGTGTGGACGCATCACCGGGTGATTTTCCTCAGGGAGACTTTGTTCCTTGCCAGGAAGGCGATCGCGCTACGGTGGATTGACAGACGGCCCCCCACGGTTGAAACGTGGATAGCACTAGTTAACTCGGCTCTAGCGTACGAGCGAATTATTTATAAACACCGCAAATGCCCCACCAAATTTCGCAAGATCTGGGACGCGTGGTGTCAGTCGCCACGGACGATGGTTTGCCCTCAAGACCTACCCGACCTTATCTGAATGTGTCACCCTGGGATGCCGAAACACCTCCTCTAGATGATCTCTTGAGACCTGAGCTTTGTATCATCGTCATGATGACAGTACAGGAAGCTGTTGACCCATGAACTTACTTCTTACCTATGTTTGCCTAACCTATCTGTAAAGTGTAACCTATCTTTTGTTGTATAATGTTGTATGATTTGGATAGCTGTCTGATTTGTTTTACCTATTGGTATGCGTTTCTTTGTGTATACCATTATGTACACTTTAATAAAACTGAGTTAAAAAAAAAAATAAGAAAATGAATGCAAAAGGTGTAGGGTAATTTTCCCTGAGTACGAAAATACTCCACATGTAGACATAATTTGCCATTATGCACAGGGCAAGCCACCAAAGGGACAGAGCGCCATTTAGAGTCTGAAATGGAGGACGGAGGCCATGTCGCAATTACAAAGCCCCTATGCTGCCAGGACAGTAGAACCCCCCCACAAGTGACCCCATTCTGGAAACTACACCCTTCAAGGAATCTAACAAGGGGTGCAGTGATCATATGGACCCCACTGGTGACAGGCACATATGTAGAACATGTGCTGTGAAAATAAAAAATACCCTTTTTTTTATTTTCACAGCACAAATGTGCACGTCACCAGGGGGCCATATCCCCGCTGCACCCCTTGTTAGATTCCTTATGGGGTGTAGTTTCCAGAATGGGGTCATTTGTGGGGGGTTTCTACTGTCCTGGCAGCACAGGAGCTTTGTATATGCAACATGGCAAGCCTCTAATGGGAATGGCGGCCATTCCTATTTAGTTGAGGAAAGGGACAATTTTTTATTTATTTGGGGGTATTAGGCCAATTATTAGTTGAGAAGTCCATCAAATTCAACCTGTGTTGATCCAGAGGAAGGCAAAAAACCCTTGTGAGGCATATAATTCTTGCATATAATTTCAGCCCGAATGTTCATAATCCAATGTATTTCTTTCTTAGCAGCTTTTCCTTTCTGGAAATCTTTTACATTTCATCTACAACACCACAAATGTTGGTAAAATTCTTGTCAGAAATTCAAACCATAGCGTACTATGGTTTTGCGGTGCAGATGTATTGTGTCCAACGGTGTAACAGAATCCTATATTCTTGCAGCCATGGCTTATGACCGATATAATGCTATATGTCATCCATTGCTTTATACCATCATAATGAACGAAAAAGTCTGTATGCAGTTCATCGCTTGGTCGGGGGTCATTGGAGCCACCAGTGCTATTGTCCACACGGCTTTTACATTCTCTTTGCCTTTTTGTAGATCTCATAAAATCAATAGCTTTTTTTTTGTGATGTTCCTGCATTACTGAAACTGTCCTGCAAAGATACTTGGCTCAATGAGCTTATTGAGTTCACTGTAGGGGGTGGGATAATCGTGACGCCCCTTATACTTACAATGATATCTTACCTTAAGATCATATCGACAATTTTGAACATTCATTCATCCTCTGGAAGGAAAAAAGCATTTTCCACTTGTAGTTCTCACTTGATAGTTGTTGCTATAATCTACGGTCCTCTCATTTTTGTATACCTGACACCAAAGTCAAGTTATGGTAAGAATGAGGACAAGATCTGTTGTGTACACGATTATTGCTCCACAACTGAATCCTTTCATTTACAGTCTGAGAAATAAGGAAGTTAAAATAGCAATGAAAAAAATATTGAGCAAAATAGTGGCACCATTGACTCATTAAGGCATTATAGGAAAAGAACAGAACTCCTATAAATAATGTAATCAGAAGCAAAGAAAATGGATATACGAAAGCAAAAAAATAAAATAAAATGTTGGAATAAAATGTGATTTTATTCAATAACATTAAAACAGATATGAAAACCAAATAAATGTGGCTAACACAAAACATGTAACAAAAATAAAATGACATATATTTGCTATTACCTCAACATTTGAGTTGTGCTGAATAGTTTATATACCCCAGCCTAATTTCCACTTTCTTGTCCTTTTTCACAGAATATGAATGAGTAATGAGCGAGTACTGAAATGCTTGGGTGCTCGTTACTCGAGACGAATATTTCCCGACACTCGAGTTCTTGTTTCAAGTAACGAACCCCATTGAAGTTAATGGGAAACTCGAGCATTTTTGCAGGGGACCCAAGTTCGGTAGAGGGAAGGTCGTGTTAAAACCTGTCAACCTCAGAAAATGATGGAAACACCACGGAAATGGACAGGAAACAACAGGGGCAGCATGCATGGATGTCTCTGAGGCTTCCTAATCATACCATTATTCCAAATTATAGGCAACAGCCTGGTTAAAACAGAGGTACCATATGAACCACCCAAAAACTTTGCCTGACATAGCATGGCGGTGAGAACACAGGGCACCATTAAAACAGAGGTAGCATATGAAGCACCCCAAAATTTAGCCTGACACAGCATGGGGTTGAGAACACAGGGAACCATTAAAACAGAGGTAGCATATGAACCACCCAAAAAATTTTCCTGACACAGCATGGCAGTGAGGACACAGAGAACCAATAAAAGTGAGTGAGGTAGCAAGTGAGCCTTCCAAAAATTAGGCCTGACACAGCATGGCAGTGAGAACACAGAGAACCAATAAAAGTGAGTGAGGTAACAAGTGAGCCTCCCAAAAAATAGGCCTGACACAGCATGGCAGTGAGGACAAAGAGAACCAATAAAAGTGAGTGAGGAAGCAGGTGAGCCTCCCAAAAATTATGCCAGACACAGCATGGCGGAGATGACAGAGTGACCAAGGTAGAAGTGGTAGCAGGTGATCCTCCCAAAAATTATTCCACACACAGCATGGCAGTGAGGACACAGAGAACCAATAAAAGTGAGTAAGGTAGCAATAGTTTTTGGGAGGCTGTAGTTTACAATCTGTTGGTGGTTGCAGCTATACACTGTGTGACAACCCCTTACACAGTGCAATCACTTGTGAGCTTAGATATGCCTTGAGTAAGAAATACAGAAATCAGCAAACATACTGGTGGTCAGTGTCACACTAGTATTTGGAGGCTGTCTATAGGGTCTGTGTGTAAGTGGTGGGCTGTGGTCTATGGCACCTGTTACACAGGACAATGAGCAGTAAAGTTCTATGCAGGTGTACTACAAATCACAGCAATACAATCTATGACAGCAGCAGCACCAGACACAAAATCATAAAAGAGTACTCAGCACTTCTTAGGGGTGTGTATGCAACACCTAATGTCCCCTTTCTGCCAGCAGCCGATCACCACAGTGTGCTGCTGAAATCGTGGTAGCTGCTCTGCAAGTCTCAGCCAGCAGTCTGTAGTTATACAATTTAAAAATGATTTGAAGCCCTTACAAGGGCTGTTTGGTTGTATTGCTGGTATATACCCTGCCTACTGGAATGCTAATTCCCTCCCTAACACTCTCCCTGAACAGCAGCAGCTCTGTCCCTAATCTCTCACAGCATACGTCTGAAGAGAGCACTACCGGCCGCAATTTGTATATGACAGGGTCATCTGATCTGGTCAACCAATCGATGCTATCGACATGTATGGGTCCCACGTGATCGCAGGATGTACCAAAGAGTCTCCTGCATGTTTATTGGCTGAGAAATAGTGCCCAAACTTACAGGAAACGGATGATGAGATTTTCTCGAGTATTGCGAGATGCTCGTCCAAGTAACGAGTACCATCGAGTACCCTAATACTCGATCGAGTACCAAGCTCGGACTAGCATGCTCGCTCATCACTAATGATAACACAAAAACTTTTTTCCTCACTCATGGTTAGTGGTTGGGAGAAACCATTAATTGTCAAACCACAGTGTTTTTTTTTTTTTAAATCCTTTAGGACCAAACTAATTTTCGTTTTTGAGTTTTCATTTTTTCCTCTTCGTGTTTAAAAGGCCATAGCACTTGCATTTATTCACCTGTTTGACCAACATGAGCCTTTATTGGCTGTGCCACTAATTGTACTTTGAAATGGAAGACTTAATTTTTCCATAAAGTATGCTGTGAAATCAGAAAAAAAAATATTTGTGCAGTGAAATTGAAAAAAAAAAAAAGAATCAGTTTTCTTTTTTAGAGGGTTTGTGTGTACGCCATTTGTTTGATAGTAAAACTGACATGTTGTATATGTTCGTCAAGTCGGTGCTATTACAGTGATATGTAATTTATATCACTTTTCTTTTATTTGACAGCTTTTTAAAAATTAAAACCTTAAAAAAAAAACTGTGAGTTTATAATTGCTCTATTCCCAGCCTTATAACGCTTTTATCCTTTGGTCTATGGGGCTAATTGAGGTGTCAGTTTTTGCGCCATGATCTGTTCTTTTTATCGGTACCTTACTTGCATATATGTGAATTTTTCTCTTACGCCGTTTAACATGCGATATCCTGAATGTTATAATTTAATAGTTTGGGTGATTACAAATGTGGCAATACCAAATATGTATATTTATTTATTTATTTTTATTTATAAAATGGGAAAAGCTGGGTGATTCAAACTTTTATTAGGCGAGTTGATTTTTTAGTAATAAAAAAAAACTTTTTTTTACAGTATACAGTAACTTTTAGTCCCCCGGGGGACTTTAAGTATTACTGCAGTGACTGCAGTATACCTAATACAGATCAATCAGATCATTGCTGTATTGCTTTGGTCTTCAGCAGATCACATAAATGGATTGCTGATCCGGGATCAGCGTCAGTGCGACGCTGAGCCCCAGCCCGGTAAGCAGAAGGGATTCCCCCTCTGCGATCGGGAGATCACCCCCACTAAAAAACCGGGAAAATGGGAAATAATACATTTAAATGCAGCTGTCAGTTGTCCCGGGCTCTACATAGCACCCGGCCCCCCTCTGAACCAATTCAGTAAAAGTTTCATTTTATGCCTAATGTGGTCTCTCTATTGGTGCATGTCATAAGTCTATTTATAAGAAGTAAAATCCACGGCACACAAGATAATGCAGAAGTGATGGCTTATTATACAGTGATAAACAGAAGTTGTATACTCCGACCAATGTGAAACATTTAAGCAGTAGAGATCATAACTATCAAGCGAGCTTTCGGCCCTTCCCGGACCTTCTTCAGGCTAGTAGATCTCTGTAATGAATGAACACGGTATAAATCCAAGGTATAAATGATACTGGGAGTATATAAAACGAATCAAATTAGAATAATAGATAGGAGGTCTAACAAATTATAGGACAAGAACATATTTACATATATATACAATAAGATGCGGAGGAGCAAGTCGATGGCAGTTAACCCATTGCATCCAGATGAGGGATTATACTAACTGATCAGCATATAGGTTAAAACAAATATAAGATAGGTATAGAGAGGCATGGGTAAGTTGATGGTAACTAGCACATGTAGAGGAGATGGTACATAAACCCCAGAGAAGTGACCAAATTGGGCAGGTAAGATATAGATCACAACATGAATCTAGAGGCTAGAACAACACGGTATACATAGCTGGAAATCAGAGTAGGATATAGGTATGGGGAGAAATGTCAGGATGTGGGGAGCACTGGGGGGAGAAAAAGATTAGCGGGGGAAGAAACTGTGAGACCAGTACTGGAGGAAGTGTAAGGATGTGCTAGATAGAGTATGGAGAGCGCTGGGGAAATGAGATGAGAGAGGGAAGGAGCTAGAAGACTAATGCTAGGACAAGTGTCATGATGTGCTGGGTAGAGTATGGAGAGCACTGAGGAAATAGGCGGGGGAAGGAGATGAAAGTCAGGTGCTGGAAAATGTAAGCGCATAAATCCAAACTCACCAGTAGTAGTGGATACGTCTGTGGTCTAGGTGGAGTGTGAGCTGGAGCGGCCGTGCTATAAGAGCCGCACTTCCGGGGTCACATGGGCGCGCGTCATGTCACGTGTGAGCGTGCGCGTGACGTCATCGCACACAGCGCGGTGGACGCTGGAAGAAGGCGGAACTGGAGTGTATGACGCTGTATGTGGCCGAACTGAGGGCAATAAGTATGGGCAAAGGAATACTGAAAAGACAGACAGGAAGGAGAGTGTAATGAATAAGGAGGAAATGTCAAAACTCGAATGGGGGCCCGAAAAAAATAAATGAAGATAGATGGGAGCAAGGTGTGTGTATACAACGGTGGGATGAGAGTGTCGGAGGTAGGGAAGGGCCAAGAGAGTAAGACAAACCAAGGATAAATAGAGACAAGGAACATAAAAATGAGGGGACAGATCAAACAGGGGAAGGAAGAAAAAACGGGGGGGGGGGGGGGGGGGAATAAGAAGTCAGGGGTAAGATAAAAATACACATAGGGAGAAGACAATAGGAGGAGACAATAGGAGATAACAGGCAGAAACTGGACATAGACGGTTACCATAGTTACCATATCAGTATAAAGGATGCTATCAAGGGAATGTATTCTAACCCTAGAAAAATATAATAGAGATAACGTCAGTGCATGGTAAACAAAGGTAAAGTATATCAATCATTCGAACCTGTAAAAGATACATATGATATGTGAAGTATACGTTTCTAGTTGTTTTAGATGTTGTAAACCCTATCATACGCTCGGTGTAGGCCATGTGGTTCGATGGTTTGGAGCATGTGTATCCAAAAGGCTTCTCTCCGTTTCAGGAGTTCCACCCTGTTACCCCCTCTCCTAGGTTGCTCCACATGTTCAAGAACCTGAAACCGTAATTGTGCTATAGTGTGGCCCATTGTATGGAAGTGAGCGGGGATGGGGAGTAGTAGGTTTTTACATCGTATAGTAGATTTGTGTTTGGAAATGCGGTCCCGGATGCGCTGTGTGGTCTCCCCAACGTATCCAAGACCGCAGGGGCATTTAATCAGGTATACCACAAAACTAGAGTCACAGGTGTGATAGCCTTGGATCCAACTACATCAACTACAACTTACAGGCATATCCAAGAATTTTAACAAATTAATTATGTTTATTGAACTCTGGAATGTAGCTCCTTATTCAATGGCTTCTCAGTGCATTTACACATGTATTTTGTATTGATACATGGGATTGTCTTTGATAAGGCCTAGTTTACATACATGCATCCATCCGTCTGCGTTTCCCTCCGGCGCAGTAGAGAATCACCGGAGGGAAACGCATCTCTGAACTGATCCCATTTTTTTTAATGGGACAGTTCGGATGATCCGTTCTACAACTGATGCCGCCGAACCGACAGACAGACCGCACGTCAGAACACTACCTGCAGTGTTCTGACGTACAGATAGCTCTTTATTCGGCACTGCCTTCACTAAAGTGAATGGAGCGCCGGAGGCATGTCGTGCACAGACGCATGCATTATGCTTCCTCCGGCTTTTGCCTACGGTGCTCCTTAGAGATGTCCCTGTCCGTGCCCCCCCCATTAACCCTTGTCACCCTGGCAATGCAGCAGAGTGCCCCCCAGCTCCTCTCTACAGTGCAGAACTATTAGACAGGGGTAGTGAACCTTGCCTCTTCAGCTTCTGCAAAACTACAACTCTCATGATGTCTGGGATATCCAGGCATGATGGGAGTTGTAGTTTTGCAACAGCTGGGGAGCAGGGGCGTAACTAGAAATGGCTGGGCCCCATAGCAAACTTTTGATTGGGGCCCCCACCCCCTCAATCGACCATTACGCCATCAACACACTCAGCTCTACACAGGTTCTGTACACCATATAAATAACAGTACAGTTATATTAAGGAGATCGTCATATTACACTGGTGATAGCAACAACAGAATACCATACAGGAGGGGTTAGAGGTGTTTGTACCACCACAATAATAGCACTGACATTGATTGGTTTTAATTAGGGATGAGCGAACTTTTGAAAAGTAAGATTCGGTTTGATCCGCCGAACTTTTGCGAAGTTCGGATTCGTACAAACCAAACCTAAAACGAACCTTGCTATAACAGCTGAATAATTGCAGCTACAATAGTGGGAGTCTGATAGGGTATAGTTTTGTTTAGGTGCAGTTGCTATTACAATGAAGAAAGGGGAAAAAAATCAAAGTGCAAAAATAGTGAAAAAAATTTAGCCAAGGTGTAAGTGATTACATGTGACATAGGACACAAAGTTCCTTGGACCCAGTAGGGTGGAAAACAGACATTTGACAGTGGAACCAGCAGCAATAATAGTACTGTATTGGACCCAGTGTAATGGAGAACAGACCATTGACGGAGGAGGAGGCAGCAGCACTTCACCCAGCCCAGTATGGTTGAAAAGAAACTACTGGAGGAGGCGGCACAACTTGATTGCACCCAGCCCAGTAAGATTAAGAACAGACTATTTGAGAAGGAGGAGGGAGTACCTGATTGCACCCAGGCCAGTATGATTGAGAACAGACTATTCATGGAGGAGGAGGAGAATGTTCAGCCTTGGAGTGGTGGCCTGGGAATCCTCGCTGATGATGTTGTTCACCGCACTTTCAAGAACACGGACGTGTGGGATGATGTCTTTGAGGCCTGCTCACAGAATCACGTCCTCAAAAGAGATCAACAATTGGCACGACATGTTCAAAGAAACCTGTGCACTATGAGGTTTATCTAATGTGCCATACAAGGTGTATGACTCAGCCCTCCCTGCTGCACTGCAGAGACAATGTTCCTCTCTTTGTGGGCTACAACACTTCCCACCATTAATTGACCTTGGCTCAGCCATTCATATATCTCCTTCTCCTCCCTGATGGTCCGGAGGAGCTCCTGCCCACTGGGGCTCCATTCACCCAGGCTCAAAAATGGAGGACAGTCTGAGAGCGCCAGGCCTGACATTGTTGGTAAGACACCGGGGCAGGTTGGACTGCAGTCAAAGCGGTGGATGGTTGCAAGCTGGTGGAGGCAGAACTTTTACAGAACTGGCCCCCTAAAGCACCAGGGAGGTGACAGTGGCAAGAATGGGCTAACTTTCTGGTGGTCTTCTGGGGGAATGTTGACCCAATGGGCAGTAACAGACGTGTACCACCCTCGCCCATAATTAAAGGACCAGACTTCAGCACTGGGGTGCACGGTCTTGGACACCAAGAATCCCAATGAGTCGCCAATATATTTTTCTACACAACTGTGCAGTGATGGGACAGCAGATGGGACTTTTTTGTTCCTCGGACAGTGATGGGACTTTTTTTTGGACTTTTTTGGTTTCTCGGTCAGTGATGGGACTTTTTTTGGACTTAAAAAAAAACAAAAACAAAACTTTTTGTTGTTGTGGCTTAATGGGGTTCTCCTATTTTTTTTAACCTTATTGTAAAGATATGAATAAGCTTGAACACTGAAGTTGCTTTCATGCGTCTTGGTTAATACTCACAGACAGCTGTCACATTACATTTTTGATTAGTCCCGCTTCTGGAGGTGGTCGGGTGACGGAGATCTCAGCCGCTGCAGCCCCACGCGCGCGCTGAGAGATGAGTCCAACGCTCATAGAGAATGACGGAGCGCTGGACTCTCCTGTCATTCTCTATGGGTGTTGGACTCATCTCTCAGCGCGTGCGTCAGGCTGCAGCGGCTGAGATCTCCGTCACCCGACCACCTCCAGAAGCGGGACCCGGCGGGATTAGGTGAGTATAGGGGGCTCTAACGGGGGGTCGGGAGCCGTGCCGGGGTGACAGGTTCCCTTTAAGGTCTCACTCTAACAGGGGTGACGTCACACATCTTGATATTCACAGAAAACCAGGATACAAGGGATTATAGCAGTAATAATCCCTTGTATCCTGGTCTATTTTTTGAAAAAAGTACAATTTTGCATTGCTGTTGTTATCTTTACCAGATTCGTAACGATCTTTCTCAAAGTTCGGTTCGGTGCCGAACCAAACTTTTTCCAAAGTTTGTAATGAATCTGGTTCGTAACGGTTGGGTTCGCTCATCCCTACTTTCAATATGTCTATGCTGATTGTGTTCTCCTCTGCCAGTTTCTTTTGTGTATATTTACAGCATGTTTTTGTTCCAGTGTTGCTGTTTTTTGTTTCCAGCAGCAACATTGGAACCAAAAAAATGTTGTGATGAGTATATATACACAAAATAAGTTGGTGAGGGACATTAGAGAGCCATAGGAGGACATCGGGGGAAATTGTGCAGCGGCCAACAGTTTTTTTTGTAACAAACCTATTTTTGGCAAAGTTTTAATTGAATGCCAGTTTATGAAATTCGGTTTGCTCATCTCTACACATAAAGGTTGCTGCAGTTTCCCATCACAGGATATGTGTTTGTGTTGAAACGTGTCAATATGTCAGTCATGAACACTGGTCTCGGCCAGAAGCCCCATCTGAATTAACCCCAGGTGCTTCTAGGTAGTACTTCTGAAGCTGGTCCTCTGTGCTATGAAGGCCACAGGCTGACAAGTGGCTTTTGGCCTATCTACAGTATAACAACTACTGCAGCGGTAGGTGCTGGCAGAGACATTTGTTAGGACTGGAGGCAGGTACTAAACTGAACAGACTCCATATGCTCTAGAGCACATTGCTAGAAATGACTGACTGGTGTGGTAGGGAAATGCGTTTGGGAACTTCTGCTGTAAAGAGTAAATTTACAAAAATGCAATTTATGTTTATAATTTTAATTGTAACATTCTAGTCTTTAGGGTAATTTAAAAAATACATAGAAATATTAGTGTATACTTAGGGGCATACCTTATTTGTCATTTAGAAAGTGTTGTGGCTGTGTGGATTAAGCCCAGAGAGAATATCCAGGATCCCCAATGTCTGATAAACCTAATATAAGCCCAAGCGTCTAGTGCATCGTAAGGGAACGTGTTATGCTATATGTGATGCATGACTCTGTAACATTTATATAACATAATTTTGTTATGACAGGTGCAGGGCATAAAATAAGGTAGTATGGTTATACGTGTGAATGTGGTATTTGTAACTTGCTGATTATCTTATTATTCTGAAGATGCAAGCAATGGGGATGCTTCTTGCTAATTTCATACTCTTTGAAACAGTGCTGCCAGGTATTTCCTGCTGTTCTGCACAAGTAAATAGGGCAATTCTGAGGATAGGCCATCAGTGGTAAAGGCTGATTTTTCCACTACTGTAATCCACCTTATAGCTATTTTAGATATTCCATTCTTCCAGTTGTAAAACCAAGTACCATTGTATCTAGGCAAAGATACTAGCCCATGGGTCTCCAAACTGCGGCCCTCCAGCTGTTGCAAAACCTCAATTTCCAGCATGCTCAAACAGCT
This sequence comes from Dendropsophus ebraccatus, assembly GCF_027789765.1. Taxonomy (NCBI): domain Eukaryota; kingdom Metazoa; phylum Chordata; class Amphibia; order Anura; family Hylidae; genus Dendropsophus; species Dendropsophus ebraccatus. Next base: position 21,811,033 of record NC_091465.1, read on the forward strand.
AAAGCTTTGGATTTGGCTGTCCGGGCATGATGGTAAATATAGTATTGCAACAGCTGGAGGGCCGCAGTTTGGAGACCCATGTACTAGACAAATGTTGTCACCCGAAATTATACACCAGATATTTTTTTTAATGAAGATATATATATATATATATATATATATATAATTTTTTTTTTTTTTTTTTTTTTTTTTTTTTTTTCTCCATAGTATTACGCTCGGCATCCTTTCATTCAGTTGGCCCATGAGAGCTAAAATCACATGTGTTTCCATGCTCTAAATAGGGTCACCATCTCAGACAGCAGATGTTGCATGGACTGTTCCACACAAAATTTCCAGAGAGAGAGAAGTCTCTTAGCTTATTTAGAGATACATAGAAATGAGGACTATTACACTAAAGCTTCTTCGCATTGATAGAAGGTTTTTGCCTTGACATTGGCCTATAAAATGCAATAAGTCCCTTTATAATAAAATTCCCAGAATTTAGAATATTAACCCAAGTGGTCAGCCTCTGTGAAAGGCTTCTTTTTTCTTTGTGAACACCCATTGGTTCCTCATGGTCGGTACCTAAGATCAACTCATCTTGTGCGGATGCTTACGTGGTAAGGATGTTGGGTTCACACAGGCCCGCTTCTGCCATGAGGCGGAATGAGCCTTCCGCCTCAGGCGGCAGATTTTGCGGTCCGGCAGGGGGCGGCATTATGTCCCCCCTGCTGTCATTTTTGTTAAGTATCACTTAACAAAAATGACAGCGGCCGCTCACCTGTCCCGTCGCCTGCGCTCTCCACATCCCGTCAGGTCCCGCGATGTCACCCTGCAGCTGTCACGGACCTCCAGGCTGTGGTGAGTGCCCGGGGTCGGTGGGGGACGCGCTGGGGTGATCGGGTCGCACGGGGCCGCCCTGCGCGACCCGATCACCCCACTCACTCACCACAGCCTGGAGGTCCGTGACAGCTGCAGGGTGACATCGCGGGACCTGACGGGATGTGGAGACAGCGGAGAGCGCGGTCCGGCTGCGACGTGGGACAGGTGAGCGGCTGGCTGCGGGGGGGGGGGGGGATGCAGAAACCCCAGAATCGGCCCTGGGTTCACATACCACCAACATCTGCAAGGAGTCTGTATGTTCTCCCTGTGTTTGGGTAGGCTTGCTTCCCACTCCAAAACATATACATAGGTGAATTTGTAATTGGGACAGGGACTAATATAAGTGAGTACAAGTTATGTGTTTTTCTATTATTATTATTATTATTATTATTATTATTATTATCATTATTATTATTATTATTATTATTATTATTATTTCTACTACTTATAACGTTATGTTTTTCTTAACACAGGAAAGAATTTAAAATGCCGAATCAGACGCTAAGCACAGACTTTACATTAGTTGGACTTTCTGAGAACCAGAAACTAAAAGTTTTTCTTTTTGTTGCTTTTTTTCTTTTTTATATTATCACGTTGATTGGAAATGTTTCCATAATTCTTGCGTATAATTTCAGCCCAGCTCTTCAAAATCCAATGTATTTCTTTCTTACCAATTTTTCCTTTTTAGAAATTTTTTACGTTTCAACCACAGCTCCGAAAATGTTGGTGAATTTACTGTCGGAAAATAAATCCATACCCTTCTATGGTTGTGCGGCTCAGTTGTATTTTGTCCTACTGTTGGCTGGGACTGAGTTCTATATTCTTGCAGCCATGGCTTACGACCGGTATAATGCCATATGTCATCCATTGCTTTATACCGTCATTATGAGAAAAATAGCCTGTATTCAGCTCATCGCAGGGTCATGGGCCATTGGGGCAACCAATGCTTTAATCCACACGTTATTTACATTCTCTTTGCCTTTCTGTGGCTCTCATAAACTAAATAGCTTTTTTTGTGATGTTCCTGTATTACTGAAACTTGCCTGTAAGGACACTTGGCTCAATGAGCTTATCGTCTTCATTTTTGGGGGTGGGATGACAGTAGGGTCACTAATATTGACAATTGCTTCTTATATTAAGATCATATCAGCAATCTTCAACATTCACTCAAGCTTTGGAAGAAAGAAAGCATTTTCCACTTGTACGTCTCATTTGATAGTTGTTACTATTTTTTATGGTTCTGTTATTTTTATGTATTTGAGACCAAGTTCCAGTTATGGTAAAGATGAGGACAAACTGGTGGGAGTTATGTACACGATTATCGCTCCGCTATTGAATCCTTTCATTTACAGTCTAAGGAATAAGGAATTCAAAACTGCTGTGAAAAAAATGCTAAACAGGATGGTGGTGTTATTGACTCATTGAGGCAATTGGTTATGGTAGGAGAAAAAGACCCCTATATATCCCTTTAAATGTTTTCGTAAACTAATCATAATAAAGAGGCTAAAAGAATTATTGCTAATACATGAAGTGTACCTCCACACTATCCTGAAGCACTGTACGCAATAGTTATTTCTCTATTATGCATCCATTTTGAATTTGGCACCAGAATATACTTCCAAATGCCTCTTTTTCCCTACACTTTTTTTCTAGTGCTGAATTCAAATGTTATGCATATTAGTAAAAGTTTTTTTTTTCCAAAATAATTGCTGCCACAGTTGTAGGTACACTTTAAGACACTTTGTATGAACGGCCAGTGTCAGTGAAGTTCATGCCGGCAGGTACTGCAGTGTGGGACGGATAAACTTAATTTATTTTTAAATGCGATGCACATTCGGGTGTGCCCACATTCCAGTTATACATAGCTGACAACGTAAAGTGCGGCTGGAGCCACACTTTACATTGTCTGCACTGTCAATTTTGTGCGCCCGCTATTCAATGAATAGCGGGCGTACAAAACTGACATGTCAGTTTTCAGTGAGAACCGCAAGGAACCCTGGTCGAAGTGTATACTGTGTTTATACACTCCGCCGGGATTCCATAGAAGTCAAATCCAAACTTCACGAAAGTTCGCCGGATCGAACCAAACCGAACTTTTCAAAAGTTTTTTTCCCTCTATTTTTGTTTTTAATATACTGGTATCTTAAAGGACTGTCAGATTTGGTGAACTATCTAAATGACCGGTAGATCTACAAACTCCCCCCCCCCCCAATAAAATGGTGAAAGAGGGCTGTGGGGACTTTTCTAAAGTTCTAAAATAAAGACTTTTCTCTGGTGTTTTTTTTTACAAACTTTACAAGGATACTAGTGGAAGCTGTCCCAGAGATGCAGTAACCTCTGCGTTATTACCCCAGTACTCAACTCCACAGGGGTATTCATAAGACCCGGGTAACTTCAGTCCCAGAGCGTCAAGAAATGGAGTACCTAGTGAATAGCGTATTGCAATGCTTCAAAAATGCTGCTGACAAAAGTAGTGCTGAATAATAATAAACTGATAGTAGTGCACTAGGTTCATCCTTCTCATTAGGATTATTTTTAATGTTATTTGTGTGTATATATTATATATATATACTGTGTATATATATATATATATATATATATATATATATATATATATATATACAGTATATATATATCCTTTGTTAACCTTTTAATAAAAGAGTACATTTTAAAGTCTTACAAAAAATTCAGTATATCTATTTCAAATAGTAAGTGTAACCTTCTAGTCTTTAGGGTAATTAAAGGAATATTAGTGTATACTTAGAATAATACCCTGTTTGTTATTTAGAAAGTATAGACTTTGTGTAAATTAAGCCCAAGGTGACTTCCAGTATCCCCAGTGTCTAATAAACCCAATATAATTCCATGTATCTAGTGCACTGTAAGTGCATGTCTTATGCTGTATGATGTGTGACTCTGAAACAGTTAAACATCCTATTTGTATGAAAATTTTGCATGGCATAAAATAAGGTAACATTTTTAGAATTCTAATACTATTCTAGTACAGGGGAATGTGGTATATATACATACTGTTGATCTTCATATTCTGGAGAGGCAAGTAAAATGATCAAGTACATATTCTGGAGATGCAAGTAAAGAAAATCCATTATTCAGCAACAGGAAAAAAAAAAAAGCTAACAATTTATTAACCTCTTAGGGACACAGCCAGCCTTGGCGTTTATGACATGGCCAAATTTTTGAAATATAAGATGTGTCACTTTATGCATTGAGAACTTTGAAATGCTTTTACCAATCCTTGTGATTTTAAGATTTTTTTTTTTTTTATTTTAAACTCAGAAATTCTGTAGGAACCAGTTCAGTTTTGGAGTTTGTGTAACACAGTGAGCATCGGAAGCAGGTCAGTAAATACATGTCCTGGTGCTGAAACTAACCTCCTACAAAGACGTACATGTACTGACTCTTCCTAGAAGGGTTTAGTTTTTTATTTATTTTTTTGCATCAAACAGTATACTATTTAATCTAGCAGCATTTAAAGGGGTTATGCAATCTTAAACCTTGATAGCCTTTCCTCAAGGCCATCAATATTGAATCAGTGGAGGGCTGACTTCTAACAACTTGGCCAATCAACTTCAGACTCTTCAATGTTTACACCAACTTCAAGATGGTTCCTACCTTTTGTGTCCTCTAAACAACGGTTGTCACCCTAAATAATAGATAATTAACTACAGTGGTGCCTTGGATTACGAGCATAATTCATTCCACGACTGCGCTTGTAATCCAAATCCACTCTTAAACCAAAGCAAATTTTCCCATAAGAAATCATTGAAATGCAGACAATTGGTTCCACACCTCAAAAATAATGATTTTATATTCTGAATAACATGTAAAACAGATGAAACAAACATTCAGAAACAGCTGAATATGTGATATTATAGGTTACTGTACAGTATAGCAACCAGCATGTGGAGTATAATGTATAGTATGTGCATAAACCTGAAAAACAGCAGCAGTTTGTAGATACAGGATGGAGCTGCAGATCCCCATAATGCAGTAGTGTTGTACAACAGACTAGAATAGAGAAGGAGGGCTGCTGTCAAAGGTCTGTGTGGTCACATGACTGCAATGGGGAAGGGGTGTGTGTCCAGCATGGACCAATCAGGACTGACAGAGGCTGGAGGGAGCATGAAGGATTGAGCAGGACATGTGTGGGCACATACACACAGTGCTCTCTGTCCAGGGAGAGAGGGGTTACAGCTATGAAGAGATTACCTTTACAGTCCTGTCCCCTGATGCAAGCCCCAGCCTGAAGTGGATCTGCTATGCTTTGGAAGGTGAGGGAGACTTCTTGGGTCAGAGTACAGTGCTGTAGACCCCGCTATGCAGACCATATCCCTCCCCCACTCCCCCTCCCACCCAGTACAGGGAGCTCTTACACCAAGGCAATGCTCTTAAACCAAGTCACAATTTCGAAAAACTGTGAGCTCTTAAACCAAAACGCTCTTAAGTTACTCTTAAACCAAGGTATCACTGTATATGTAAATATTAAATTTTCCGTTCTTTACATGTGAAATAAGCCCTCTAGCTACTGGCATATCAGCTAGTATTACCTTACCTACTTGCTGAATCATTTGATCTCTTGGTGACACAGCCCCCACCCCCCAAAAAAAAAAAAAAAAAAATTCTCTCTCTCTAAAAATGGGGTCACATTCTCAGCCAACAGAACCTGCCCAAATCTTCAAAGCGAAGAGAGAATCTCACAATACAGTTATGCAGCTTCTAATAAACAGATGTAATTAATTACATTGTAGGAATAGTGATGGTGCATTATATTGGCAAAAAAAATAAAATAATAATAATAATATATATGATTGATTCTTAAGTATTTCCCTTTATTTCTATTTTAATTTCTGTCATTGGCCTAACAAATGTGGGACATTTTTCAATTTTTTTGTAAGTCACTACTCTTCAAAAAAATTCTCAGAATTAAGACTATTAATCCTAGTGGAGAGCTTCTACAAAGAGATGTCCATTATCTAGAGGATGCTTCTCATTTGTTATTTACATCAATTTCAAATTTATTTCAAATGGGCAGTATCTAATGCTTCACTTTATATTCTAAACACTCACTGGTTCCTCATGGGCGGTACTCAAGGTCAACTCATCTTTTAAGAATCTTTAAGTGGTAAGGCCTTCACCTAATTAACTAAAATAGATAGTAGAAGATTCAACAAATGTGTGTTCTGTAAACAGTCTATGATTTACCTTTTGTAGTGAAAGTCAAAAGAGTCAGGTAAAAAGTTTATGTTAGGAAATAATGAGCTGTTTAAGCCCTGGAGTTCCTGTTCCTGCACTATTGATACAAAGCACGGCCCCTTCCCCCTTGTACTGTAAATTCTTAAAATATTAAAGAGAATAACATTTTATAAGCCACTCTTATAGTAACACCAAAGAAAAGGACTACATTCCCTTACTTCCCCCAAAAAATTCACAATTTATTGAAGATCCATTAACCTCTTAAGGACCCATGACGTACCGGCACGTCATGGATCACTGTCACTTAAGGACCCATGACGTACCGGTACGTCATCCCTTTAAACGGGCGCCGCGGCCGGCCGGGTCCCGATCGGGGGAGATAGCCTGCTATAATACATAGCAGGCCATCTCTCCCTGTCGGCATGGAGGGTTGTTAACCCCCCCCGTGCCGACGATCGCCGCTATTGGCTGATAAGCCCATAGCGGCGATCGGAACCTTTCCGGGCCATAGGTGGCCCGATGACCCGGAAAAAAATGGCGGTCGGTGCTGTCCGAGGACGGCACCGACCGCCATTACTGTAAAAAGTAATGGTGGTCACGGTACCACCGTCCCGATCGCCGTGAACGGCCGGCCAGCCGGCCGGCCGTTCACGGCGATCAAAGTCCCCACAAGTAATAAATACCTGCTCCGGACCCCTCAGCTAGGTAGCTGAGGGGTCCGGAGCAGGTATTTGTACATTACTCACCTGTCCCGGGGTCCTGATCGGCGTCTTCCGGGTTCCCGGCGTCCTCTTCATCTTCGGCTTCTTCCGTGAGTCCCGATCGGCTTTTTCCGGCTCCAGCGTCGTCTATTTTCGTATTTTTCCGGCTCCAGCGTCGTCTATTTTCGGATCTTGCGCTCTGCTGCCCCCTAGCGGCTGATAAGTGTAATACACGTATCAGCCACTACAGGGATGTTCAGAATGTAGTAAAAAAAAATTTTTTTTTCCCAATTTTTTTTTTTTCTATTTTCCGCACCCTATCGCCGCTGAGTGTTGATCAGCATCGCACGAAAGTGCGCTGCTAATCAGCAACTCCTCCTTTTTGGCGTAGGGTGGTTTTTTTTTATATCCTACTGCCACGGTCTGCTGATAAGTGCCGAACATAAGTGCGGCATTCATCAGCAACACCATTTTTGGCGTAGGTTTTTTTTGTATACTTACTGTAAAAAACACGTAAAAAAAACACTACATTACACCACACTACATTGAATAAAGTTTTACACTACACCACTACATACCCCATATACCAATCCCCGTATAAAGATGGCCCCCAGGGTGTTTTCGGTATTGGACGCATACATTATTATTGCCTCCGACACCAAAACAGCCAGTGAGGATGAATGGGGGGTCCTTTGTTCCTCCATTCATCCTCATCCTCCTCCTCATCCAGTGACGTGTCTGGGAGTAGCGTAGCGTACGCTGCCCCCCAGACACGTCTTTTCCGCCAGTACCGTCCCAATAAGAGATGACGGTATGGTGTGAAATTCTACAAACTGTGTGAGCGTACCTCAGGGTACACTTACAGATTTAGGGTACGTGCACACTGCGGAATGGCGAAGGATAACCCTTCGTGCATTCCGCAGCTGGCACCCGCCGGCGGACTGATGCAGGGGCGCGTCTCCGCCCGTGTCATAGACTCTATCCTATGCATGGGCGGATTCCATCATCCGTCATTCCATCAACACGTTGGACGCAGAGCGGAATCCGCCCGTGCATAGAATGGAGTCTACGACACGGACGGAGACGTGCACCTGCATCAGTCCGCCGGCGGGTGCCAGCTGCGGAATGCACAAAGGGTTATCCTTCGCGATTCCGCAGTGTGCACGTACCCTTAGAGTGTATGTAGGAAGGGACACCCGAATCCAGCCCCCAGATGCCCCCCCCCATCCTCGGAGTTAGTGGGGAGATCGTTGGGGAACTGATCTTCCCACTGCTGGATAAAGGTCACCACCTGTACGGGGATAACTTTTATACCAGCACCCCATCTTCCGGTCCCTCGCTGCCCGAGCTACTGTAGCTTGCGGCACGATCCGAACATATCAGAAGTAGTAATAGAACCCTAATATTTAGCAGCCATGGAGCGGACCCAGCGCTTCTGGATATGAAGGACCCCGAATCGCACCAGGACAACATTTTCCAGGTGACGTCCCCCACACTGGAGAACAGGAGACCCCAGAAGAAGTGCAGAGTGTGGTGTAACAGGGGGATCAGGAAGGACACCATTTTCCAGTGTGACACCTGTCCTGATCACCCCGGCCTCTGCATACTGGATCGCTCCAAGGCGCACTACACGTCATTGGGGTTTTACATTATCTAAATTCTGTCCCTTATTCCTATTTCAGGGGTCACGTTGATCCAGGGATTATTCTGATCGCCATTATGGAGTCGGGAAGGAATTTTTCCCCTGTGATGAGGCTACTGTCGTCTGCCTCACGAGGGGTTTTTGCCTTCCTCTGGATCAACACAGGTTGAATTTGATGGACACCTGTCATTTCCAACCTTATAAACTAATAATTGGCCTAATACCCCCAAATAAATTAGAATTGTCCCTTTTCCCCAGCTAAATAGGTATGGCCGCCATTCCCATTAGAGGAGGCCATGATGCAATTACAAAGCCTCTGTGCGGCCAGGACAGTAGAAACCCCCCACAAGTGACCCCATTCTGGAAACTACACCCCATAAGGAATCTAACAAGTGGGGCAGCGGGTATATGGCCCCCTGGTGAAGGCCACATTTGGGACGTGAAAATGAAAAAAATGGTATTTTTTATTTTCACGGCACATGTTCTACACATGTGCCCATCACTAGTGGGGTCCATATGCTCACTGCACCCCTTGTTAGATTCCTTATGGGGTGTAGTTTCCAGAATTGGGTCACTTGTCGGGGGTTTCTACTGTTCTGGCAGCACAGGAGCTTTGTAATTGCGACATGGCCTCCATCCCCCATTCCAGCCTCTAAATGGCGCTCTGTCCTTTTGGTGACTTGCCCTGTGCCCATATGGCAAATTATGTCCACATGTGGGGTATTTTCGTACTCAGGGGAAACTACCCTACACGTTTTGTGTTCATTTTCTTTTTTAACCCCTTGTGGAAATGGAAAAAATCAAGGCTAGACCAACATTTAGTGTAATTTTTTTAAAATTTTTACTCTAAATCATTGATCTTGTCTTGATTTTTTTCATTTTCACAAGGGGTTAAAAGATAAAAAAAAACACAATGTGTAGAGCAATTTCCCCTGAGTATGGAAATACCCCACATGTGGACATAAAGCGCCATGCGGGTGCAGGGTAAGCCTCCGAAGGGACGGAGCGCCATTTGGTTTTTGAAGGCTGGATTTGGATGGAATGGATTTCGAGGGGCCATGTTGCATTCAAAAGGCCCCTGTGTTGCCAAGACAGTTAAACCCCCCACAAGTGACCCTATTATGGAAACTACACCCCTCAAGGAATGTAACAAGGGGTGTAGTGAGCATATGGACCCCACTGGTGACTGGCACAAATGTGGATCAATGTGGCGTGAAAATGAAATATTCAATTTTTTACACTATAATGTTGGTCTAGCCTTGAATTTATCATTTTCACAAGGGGTTAAAAGAGAAAAAAAAACACAAAATGTGTAGAGCAATTTCCCCCGAGTCCGTAAATACCCCACATCTGGACATAAAGCGCCATGTGGGCGCAGGGCAAGCCTCCGAAGGGAAGGAGCGCCATTTGGATTTTGGAGGTTGGATTTGGCTAGAATGGATGATGAACGCCATGTCGCATTTACAGAGCCCTTGTGCTGCCAAAACACTGTAAACCCCCCACAAGTGACCCCATTCTGGAAACTACACCCCTCAAGGAATCTAACAAGGGGTGCAGTGAGGATATGGACCCCTGGATGACGGGCACATTTGTGCCATGAAAGTGAAAAAATGAAAATTTTCACTTTCACGTCACATTTTTCCACATTTGTGCCCGTCACCAGTGGGGTCCATATGCTCACTGCACCCCTTGTTAGATTCCTTGAGGGGTGTAGTTTCCAGAATGGGGTCACTTGTGGGGGGTTTCCAGTGTCTTGGCAGCACGAGAGCTCTGTAAATGCGACATGGCCCTTGAAATCCATTCCAGTGAAATCCAGCTTCCAAAAGCCAATTGGCGCTCCTTCCCTTTGGAGGCTCGTCCTGCGCCCGCTTGGCACTTTATGTCCACATGTGGGGTATTTCCGTACTCGGGAGAAACTGCGCTACATGTTTTGTGTTTTTTTTTTCCTTTTATCCCTTTGTGAAAATGAAAAATTGAAGGCTAGAACAACATTTTAGTGTAAAAAATACTTTAGTCTTTTTTCAAGCCATATTGTTTGGAAAATCTGTGAAGCACCTGTGGGGTCCAAATGCTCACCGCACCCCTTGTTACATTCCTTGAGGGGTGTAGTTTTCTAAATGGTGTCCCTTTAGGGGTGTTTTTTAGGTTTTGGCACCCCAGAGCCTCTGCCAACCTGAAGTGGTACAGTCAAAAATGACCAAAAATAACGGAGCCATTGAAATTCACTAGGCGCTCCCTTATATCTGAGGCTTGTGGTTGCGTCAAATAGCGCAATAGGGCCACATATGGGGTATTTCTATAAACTGCAGAAACGGGGCAATCAATATTGGGGTGCATTTCTCTGGTAATAGGTTTATAATTATGAAAAATATTGGATTACAATAAAATCTCTGCACAGAAAATTAAAATTTTCAAATTTCTTACACACTTAGCTTTTATTTCTGTGACTCCCCTAAAGGGTTAAAAAACTTTCTGGATGTGCTTTTGCAGAGTTTAGGGGGTGCAGTTTCTGAAATGGGGTGCTTCGTGAGGCTTTCTATTACACAGTCCCCTCAAATACACTTTAAACCTGAACAGTTCCCTAAAAATATCTGATTTTGAAATTTTACTGAAAATTTGGAAATTTGCTGCTAATGTTTTAAGCTTCCTATTGTCTAAAAAAAATGAAAGATAGTTTAATAAATGCCGCCAACAAAAAGTAGACATGTTGCTAATGCTATTTAATATATAATTTATGTGGTATAACCATTTTCTGTATAAGCAGAAAAGTTTTAAAGTTGGAAAAATGCATTTTTTTACAATTTTTCACGCTATTTTGGGTTTTTTCATAAAGATTCGTTATAAGTATCGACTCCAATTTACCAGAAATGTGAAGTACAATATGTCACGAGAAAACAATCTCAGAATCAGCCGGATAGGTAAAAGCATCCCGAAGTTATTAATGAATAAAGTGACACTGGTCAAATTCATAAAATTTGCTCCGGTCCTTAAGGCCATTTCAGGCCCGGTCCTTAAGGGGTTAAAACATGTTTTGTTCCAAAGCAGATGATAAAATAAAACACACCAACGTGTTTCAGGCACATACTATTCTTGGTCACAGCAGTACATGTCCGAAATGCGTTGGCGTAAACAATCTTGTGGTGTGTGTTGCTCGTAGTTACACCATTCGCCTGTACTCATTGTAAGTGGTGATGAAGTAGTGTTAAAGTTTCGCCACAAGATGCCGCTATTGCAAGTGTATGTACTTTGTTGATGCACAGCTACAGAACTGTAAGGGTTATTGTTTGTTAATGTGTCACATGGATCTGTAGACCAATGAGCGTGTTCTCTTCTTCTGTCTTATCACTTCTCCCTTTACTTCTTCTATATGCACTCTTCACCCATTCACAGCACACCTTATAGGGAGCTGTAGCTAGGAAGTCACATGGGTAGAGGAAGTGTAGGGGACTTTTGTCACTGGACTTTGTAGAGGAAGGACACCAGCCAGAACTCTCCTTACAGCAGTCTAGTTGGGCCCTGGCCCTTTGCCAGGTCCCCAGTCTCAGTGTGCAGTCCAGAAACAGACTCATGCACATGAAGTTAACCTTTTTTCTTCAAGTAATGCTACTCAACACTATGCAGTGTTAAACCCTTCCTTAGAGAGGACAAGTCAGACATCATCTCAACCCACGCCGTAGACTAGGAGAGTCACAGTGCAGGACAGTATCTACAAAGCAGAAGGCTAGGAACTGATCCGGATAGAGCAAAGTTGCTAGAAGCTTCAATCTCCCAGGTAACAAGGTCTGGGCAGCAGCGGATTATAATAGGTCCGTTTCGGGCAGCAGCCCGGGGCCCTGAGTTCCTGGGGACACATAGCCACCCAAAATGACTTATACTTTTACTGCTGTATTGTCTCCTTGCTACAGTTTTTCCATGATTTGCAAAAATAAATTACTGCTTTTTACCACAATTTTGCACAAATCAGGGCATCATGACATTATCTATCCTGGACTATGAACACTACACTATTGCTGCCATAGTTACCATTGGGTGAAGGGGCCCAGGCTTGGCAAAAAGCCCGGGGCCTAGGGTAAAATTAATCCGCCCCTGGGTCTGGGGCTTGTGTCACTTTTTAGAACTGGTCCCCCGACACTGGTAGGGCAATAGGTGGTTCATTCTGACAAGAGTCAATGCACAGACACAAGTATTCTCTCTCAAGTATTTTTATTTCTACCTCATCCTCCAACATCATGGCAGAGCACAGTATTAATTGGGTTGGGACTTTCACAACATCCTCCTTTCTGCTCCTCTGACTCTACACTCCCAGCATGCAACTCAGTCCACACGACTGTATCACTTCTCCTCCGCTCACTACAGATTTTGATCCTAACTTATCAAGTGTCTTATCAAGTATAAAGTGTTGTGTCAAGGTAAAGCTGTATGACCTGCTGTAAATACGCAGTATCCAAGTAAAGCAAACCTTATTTATGATAAAGAGACTCTGATTTCTCACTCCGCACCAACACAGTACACGAACATTCTTTGGGTTACCTCCCCTGTCTGTGGGTGGCAGTGCCAATAGTCCGGGTGGGTCATGACTCCACTCCGGACCACCGTGACAACAGCCCAAGGGACCCAGCAACTGCCCAGCAGGTCACTGACCACAGGGGAACAAAGTATAAGCCATTTAAAATAAAAGCAGGTGTGCCACCATACATGTGTGCCCAACCGGCACTGGCGTCACAACACAACATCATTGGGACTGGCTATATCTCGGCCAACCACCATAGAGCTGGTGTCCCACTTCACCATCTGGCAAGTGACCAGCCGTACCTCCACCATAACATCGCAGGTGGCATACCACCACAGACTGCCCTGTGTAGTGTACCATCTGCTCTGTAACAAGACATGTTTTATGGTAACAATCTAGTACACAAGATAAATAGAGTAGTGGCACCCACCCGATCTTCTCTTCAGGCTTTATTGTAGTTTTTTTTTATATAGAAGTCATACCAGACAACAAACAGGTGAGGGTGGACAGACAATAGTGCACAAAGTGACAGATGTTTTGCATGCAGGCACACTTCATTAAGGCTAGCCGGTGAGTGCCACTACTCTATTTATCTTGTGTACTAGATTGTAATCAAGGAAGAAAAAAACAAAGTGTGGCGCCTACTGGTGCAATAAGGCTGAGAGGTGGTGTGTCTAATCAAAGTGCTAGATGGACGTACTTACCTTGTGGAGTTGTGCAAAGGATAGGCACAACTCTACTGTAAACAAAAGGGTGTCACTCAGACAGGAACCGCAGCTCTTCCTTGGGTTATCGTCACCAGCGGTGGGTGGATGCATGCAGAGGATGTGGCCCATGAAGGGTCACCGGACCAGAAGAAACCCACAGGTGGAAAAGCGCAGGTACAGTAGATGTCCAAGATGGAGACACAATAGCATTCAAAGGCTGGCACACTGGCGTAACTCAATATAGTATTTATTTAGCACCAAATAAATACTATATCGAGTCACACTAGTGGGCCAGCCTTTGAATGCTATTGTGTCTCCATCTTGGACATCTACCTGCGCTTATCCACCTGTGGATTTCTTCTAGTCCGGTGACCCTTCGTGGGCCACATCCTCTGCATGCAGATTGAAATCATTGAACTGTTACTTTGTATGCTGAGCACCACTATTATATTCATTTGTTGCTCCAGCTTTCGCTGAAGTTAGTTATTGGGAGCGCTCCTGCCACTGAGTGTGAATAGGGTCCTTGTGTTTTTCTTCTGGACTGTACCTATGTTATATGGTAAGTTCTTAGCTGTATTTATCTGCCCAGCCAGCTGTTTGATCCGTTTACTCCCAGACAACTGAACAGCAACTGACTTATACATTTTGGACCTTGGAATTTTTCAATGTTATTTTCAATGTTTTAATGTTCAACTTGGACTTGATAATGCTATATATAATAAAAATGATTTTTCCCTTGACAAATAGTTTAAATATTTAAAGTGATATTGTCACCCCCTTACTCTTTGTGTGGTTCTCTGCACTATCCACATGCTTAAGTGCCGCACATTCTGTTAATAGTTGAATATGTAGTACTTTGTTATGACATGCTTGAGAAAGGCTTCGTTATACTGTATGTGGGTGCCGAAATGCCTTGCACTTATTCATAAATTATTTGTGCTCTTGAATTGATGGTCCATCTCTACTGCATCTATCACGGACTGTGGTAACTGCTCACCTACGCTTGGGATTTCATAGAGGATCAAGTGTCATGATAGGTCTGGATCGAGCTGTGGATAGAGTGCCCAAATGTCATGAAGCCCCCACGTAGGGGCCATTATCCACCAATAAAATGAAGCAATTTTAGAGCAAAAAGGAGACACAGACAAGTGCAAACACAGGTGTATATTGAATGGGCAGCATCTAAGCTTGTAAATGGCGTGGAGAACCGCACATAGAGAAGGGGGGGGGATATTATAGCAGCAGTGTGTATAGCTGATTGTGAGTGCAGACACATTATAGCAGCAGTGTATATAGCTAGGTGTGAGTGCAGGCACATTATAGCAGAAATGGAGAGGATGGGAAAGACAAGGACTGACAGACTGCAGGGAGCATGAAGCAGGGCAGATATGGGCACATACATGAAGCGCTCTCTATGCAAGAAGAGAGGGGTTACAGCCATGAAGAGATTACCTCCACAGTCCTGTCCCCTGATGCAAGCCCCAGCCAAGTGGTTCTGCTTTGGAAGGTGAGGGAGACTGGGTCAGAATACAGTGTTGTAGACCCCGCTATGCAGACCATGCCCCTCCTCCAGTCGCACTCCAACCCAGTGCAGGGAACTCTTAAACCAAACCAATGCTCTTAAACTAAGTTACAATTTTCAAAAACTGTGAGCTCTTCTTGCAAAATGCTCTTAATGCAAGTTACTCTTAAACCAAGGTACCACTGTATCTAGTTTATAGTTTTTGCTAATATAATAGTCTGATTTGTTATACATTATTCATCAAATAATCATTCACATTGTTTTGTTTGAGGCTATGTTTATACACTGCCCAAATGATAGCCATTTGTATTGGACATCTGGCATTTAGCGGCAAATAACAGTCGTTGTTTTAAAACAATGGCTGTTATTTGATGTTAAATGTAAACCGTCCAATAAAAACAGCCATCATTTCGATCGTGTGTTAACATAACCTATAAGGCTATGTTTACACTGCGTACGAGTCTGGCCGCATTTCGTACGCCGTCGTACATGTGCGGCTGAAACTACGGGCGTGGGAAAAATAGACGTGCGTCCGGATGCATACGAACTGCGAACATACACCCGTAGTACAGTTATGCTTCCCTCGCTTGTTTCGAAGCAATCTGAAACAGGTCATTTACTTGGAAATCTTGGCCCAGACCAATAAAACTCACAGAACCTTTTGGATCGAAAAATCAAGTTCAATTTGGCTGAAATAAGTACTTTGTACGGGACCGCATGGAAATCCACGGCCGTGAGTTGGAACATTAACTTCCTCAAACAATGGTCTTGTTCATTTTTCACGGCGCTGCATACGATCCGGCCGTAAGCTCATACGTAGCGTGCATTGTGCGGCCGTATAAATTTTCAAGCGAATGCATCAACCTCAAAACTACGTGCGTATATTCGCGGTTCGCACTATGGCCGGACTCATACGCAGTGTGAACATAGCCTAAATGTGCTTTTTTTTTTTTTTTTTATCCTTTATTTTGGTAATGTTTATTTATATAAAAATAAGGAAATATTTTCTGTCTCTATAGGTACAAGTTTTTTTTTTCTGACGTGGTCAATAAAATGGAGATAGGAAACTATACTAGAATACATGAATTTATCCTTGTTGGATTTTCTTCCCTTGCTCATCTCCAGTTTTTTCTCTTCATGATCTTTCTATGTATCTTTATGACATCGCTGCTGGCTCATATGTTTATAATTCTTTTATATAGATTTAGCCCTAATCTTCACACTCCTATGTATTTTTTTCTTGCCAATTTCTCCTTTTTGGAGATCTGTTATATATCAACTATAACTCCGAAGATGCTGACCAATCTTCTCTCTCAACAAAAAACCATCACTTTTTATGGATGTGCCGTGCAGATGAACTGTTATCTCTTGCTGGGCAGTGCCGAGTGCTATATGCTGGCAGCCATGGCGTATGATCGATATAACGCTATATGTCACCCTTTGCTATATAATACAAATATGAGAAAGATAGTTTGTATCATACTGGTCATTGATTGTTGGCTTATCGGGACCATAGTTGGAATTCTACAGTCTAATCTCATATTTTCCTTGCCGTTCTGCAGGTCCAATAGAATCAACAATTTTTACTGTGATATTCCGCCATTATTAAGTCTGGCCTGTAATAACACGCAGTTCAATGAAATTATCATGCTTATAATCACTTTTATTATTATAGTAATACCTTTTATACTGACAGTTTTTTCGTATGCAAATATCATCTGGACAATTCTCAAGCACCATTCTGCTGGGACGAGAAAAAAAGCTTTCTCCACTTGTAGCTCCCATCTCATAGTTGTATCTATGTTCTATGGGTCAAGCTCTATTATGTACTTGAGACCAAAGTCAAGTTATGGCATGGATGAAGAGAAGTATTTGTCCCTCATTTATACTATATTTGCTCCTTTAGCAAACCCCTTCATATATAGTTTGAGGAATAATGATGTAATAAATGCAGCCAGAAAGATATTATCTGAAGCTAAAATAGCTTGTCATCATATTTAGGCTATGTTCACACTACGTAAAAGTACGGCCGTTGTTGCCATAGGCTGTATCCCAGTTTTCCAGGCGGTCCTCAGGCTGTATCCACCCTCTCCACGGTGCGGGCAGACAGTGGGAATCAGAAGCTGAGAGTTCAGGTTCATATGAACCCGAACCTTGGCCGGTTCATAGTTAATAAGGTTGAAAAAAGACACATGTCCATCAAGTTCAACCAAGGAGGGGATGGATACAGGGAAGGGGGAGGGGTGATAGGTTCTATACATATGCATTTATATTATTTTGGTCTAAGAACTTGTCTAGGCCGGTTTTAAAGCCCTCTACTGTTTTTGCTGTGACCAGATCCTGTGGTAGACTGTTCCACAGATTCACAGTTCTCATGGTAAAGAAGACTTGTCGCCTCCGGAGATTGAACCTTTTTTTCTCCAGGTGGAGGCAGTGCCCTCTTGTCCTTTGAGGGGGTTTAACCTGGAACATCTTTTCCCCATATTTCTTGTAGGGGCCATTTATATATTTAAATAAATTAATCATATCTCCCCTTAAACGTCTCTTCTCCAGACTAAACAAATGTAATTCTTTTAATCTCTCCTCATAACTAAGATGCTCCATTCCCCTTATTAGTTTAGTTGCCCGTCTTTGTACCCTCTCCAGCTCTAGAACATCCTTTTTATGGATCGGTTTCCAAAACTGGACAGCATACTCCAGATGAGGCCGCACCAAAGCTTTATAAAGAGGTAATAATATATCCCTGTCCCATGAGTCCATGCCTGTTTTAATGCATGACAATATCCTGCTGGCCTTAGAAGCAGCTGCCTGACATTGTGTACTGTTCTGTAGTCTATTATCTACAAGTACACCCAGATCCTTCTCCATCAGCGACTCTCGCAGAGTAACTCCCCCTAGGACATATGATGCATGCAGGTTATTAGTACCCAGGTGCATAACTTTACATTTATCCACATTGAACCTCATTTGCCAAGTGGACGCCCAAACACTCAGTGTGTCTAAGTCATCCTGTAACATCTGCACATCCTCCATAGACTGTACTGTACTACAAAGCTTGGTGTCATCTGCAAAGATAGAAACATTGCTGTTAATTCCATTCTCAATATCATTAATAAACAAGTTAAACAGAAGAGGGCCCAGTACTGACCCTTGGGGTACACCACTTATTACCGGGGACCATTCGGAGTAGGAATCATTGACCACCACTCTCTGGGTACGATTATTAAGCCAGTTTTCAATCCAGTTACACATTAAACTTTCCAAACCGATAGACTTTAACTTACCCATCAGACGTCCATGAGGAACTGTGTCAAACGCTTTAGCAAAATCCAGGTACACGATATCCACAGCTGCGCCCCCATCCAGGCTTCAACTCACCTCTTCGTAGAAACATATCAGGCTGGTTTGACAGCTTCTGTTCTTAGTAAAACCATGCTGGTTATAACTTATAATACTATTAGCCACTACATATTCCTGGATGTAGTCCCTTATAAGCCCCTCAAATAGTTTCCCCACAATGGACGTTAAGCTTTCAGGTCTGTAGTTACCTGGGGAAGTTCGAGAGCCCTTTTTGAAAATCGGCACTACATTTGCCTTACGCCAGTCCCTCGGCACAATACCAGTAAGCAAAGAATCAATGAATATTTCATACAAGGGTAGAGAAATTACAGAACTGAGTTCCCTAAGAACTCTGGGGTGTAATCCATCAGGCCCTGGAGCTTTGGCTACATTGAGTTCATCTCTAGTGAAAACAAAATGCAATTCTGCAAATGTGGGGGCGGTTTCAGTGTTTTTGTAATGCACCTTACAGTTAAACTGACATGATATCTTTATTCTAAAGTTCGTTTTGAATATAGAGATATATAAGTTTACATAGCTTTTCTAATGTTTTAGTATTTTTTAACAGTAAAACCTTTTTTGTGCAAATAGGTATAACAGGTTTTTTTTTAATCTATACGGCTGTATGGGATGTCATTTTTTCCTGCCATTAGCTCTAGTTTTTATTAGTATTATAATTGTGTAGATGGAAAATATTGATCTTTATTATTATTATTATTATTATTTTTGTTTTTATATAAAATCAAATAAAAAGAAAAACAGCAATCCTGCCATTATTACCGCTTTTTGTACATGCTGTTCACTGTTTGAAAACAATGTTGTTTTATTTTAATAAATTGGACAATTATGTAATAGTTTTTAAAACTTTTATTTTTTCTTTACTTTTTTTTTTAAGTGTCCCTGGGGGACTATTACATGCAACCATTAGATTGTATACACTGGTCAATGCTATATCACAGTAGTGATCATTGTTATCTGCTATCCTTTAATAAAACTCAGAAAACTGAGGATCAGACTGCACAGAGTTGAGCAGTATATTTGTTCGGGACACTGTAACGCCTGGAGTAGTGGATCCACTGGACCGTCACTAGCGATGGCACTAACCTCACCAGGGAGCGGAGTCTAAGGGGCCGCTGGTTTTCACCAGAGCCCGCCGCAAGGCGGGATAGACTTGCTGCGGCAGGCGACCCCCAGGTCGCTACCCCTGGCTTGGTTGCTAGTGACAGCAGGCGAGGCGTGGCAGGAGCAGTAGGCAGGAGATGGTGCTGGCAGAGGTCTGTAGGCGTAACCGCAGGTGAGAGGCTGAACACAGAAGCAATAGTGTAACAGAGGAGCAGGAACCAGGAACGAGGACTAGGGACCAGGTAGCGGACAGGAATCAGGAACAAGGACTAGGGACCAGGTAGCGGACAGGAATCAGGAACAACAGGGAGCTGGGCCAAACGCTATGGAAAGCATGTAGAGGCTCCAACACCTGGAAGAGGGCAGGGCTGGAACTTATAGGGGATTGATTGACATACAGGCCAATTAGGAGCGCACTGCCCCTTTAAATCTGAGACAGCCGGCGCGCGCGCCCCCTAGGAGGCGGGGACGCGCCTGCTGGTCGGCACAGCGATGGACAGGAGCGCGGTGAGGTGAGGCGCCCCCGGGGGCCGAAGCAACAGCAGTGCCGGGTCCCTACCTATGGACACCGGCTGCTGCAGAGACGGGAGAGAGGGTGCGGCGGCGGTCCGGAGCACGGGACGCCGCCGTTGCCCTAACAGACACGCACAATCACGCTGTGGGGGTCTCGATCAGTGGGTGACAGGAGCAGCTCCTATCACTAACCCTTAAACTATTGTGTTTTAGGGGTTTATGGGGGGTAGCCATGAGATTGCTGCGGCCCATCATTGACGGTAATGGTGGGTCTAGCACTCACCCACTATGAAGTGATCTCAGCTCCTGAGCTCGCTTCATAGTTCTAAACCTCAGGAAGGCCATGCATGTATGCCTTAGGCTACGTTCACACAGAGCCTTCTTTCCCCGCACTGAAGAATGAACATGCTTTTTAAGTCATGGCTGGGGGTGGTCTCTGCTGCCTCATTGGCCGGGTGACATTAGTGCATGCGTTGGGCGCGTGCACGGTGACGTCATCGCAGACATGTTTTTCAGTGTATTCAGAGGAGTATTCCAGTTAATTCCAGTACAGAGAATTGAGAGTGTTAAGTACCAAGTCAAGAGGCAGCGAAGTCCAAGAAACAAAAGCCAAGGTCCAGATACACAAGTTTATAAGACAATAGGGAATGTAGCTAGCGTAGGCACTCCAAAGAAGACTTTATAGCTAGGACATGGCGGTCCTAAAAATAACTTTTAAACTTGTAGCCCTGTGTCAAGTTGGCTTGTCCTAGAGTGTCCATGCCTCTCTGTCCCTCCTCCCTAAGTAGTGAAACATCAGTTTATTATGTCAATTCAAAAGTGACAGGTGCCCCGCCCCCTTTCCCCCTAAGCCCCACCCCCATTTCCTGCCATCAACCCGCCCCCTCTAGCCCTAGTGACAGTTCCCCCGCCCACTTTCCCACGCATCCCCCCGCCCACTTTCCCACGCTGTTAACCCTGTCCCACAGGCATGTGACGTATCTGGTATGACAGATACGTCTCCACCCCCTCCCATATCAAAACCTATGAAACATTCCCCAGATTATATCATGCACCCTGCTTATCGCCCATATCGGGTAACCCTAATAAAATGACTAACCTTTATCTCAACTCCCAGTCATGGTTCTGTGTGTGTGTAGTTGTAGCAGATATAATAGCAAGAGAGATGGAGAGATCCGTACAAATCCCTGTCTTGAAGCGAAGTGTGTGAATTAGCTTACAGTCTTCTGAGAGGGGTCTGAGTACACGCCCATATCCTGTTGTAATAGGGAGGCCTTGAGACATGCCAGGACATGTCCCCACATCCCATAGCCTATATACCCCACAGTGTATATATTAGGCGTAAAAATCAAACAAGGCGATAAAAGTTTAAAAGCTTTATTGAATAAAAAGATGTATACAATATTCGTATAATAAGCAATGTTTTTTGTTCATAAAGTTACATTTGTAAAAGTTAAAATAAGCGAAGAAAAGTACAAAAATGGTATGACTGTGATATAAACAACAGAAGTAAAGTCTTGTGACTCACACGCAAGACCGGCCTCACAATGAGACACTAAAGTCTTGTGACTCACACACAAGACCGGCCTCACAATGAGACACTATTCACCTTAAAAAGTCATAATTTTGTTCAGATATATATTGTATTTCTTCAAAGGAGTCGTAACATGTGGGGTTACACAGGGTTAATTGTCTTAAAGGTCTTAATTTTGTTAAAAGTCTTGGGACTCTCATACATGTGAGTTCTCACAATGAGTCACTATTTTACTGTGTAATAGCACATTGTTTCGAAGGGTGCTTATTAAACAATTAAGACAGTTCATACAGGGTCATCTGCAAAATTAAGGTGTGAATGGGTGTAAAGTTTGTAGTTAAAGTCTCGTGATAGTCTTGCACAGTGTAGATAATAAGCCATAAAGTCATTTGAGCAGCAAAGAATTTGTACTTAAAGCCTCGTGATAGTATTGTAAAAGAATGTCATCACAGCGGCACAGTGTAGATAATAATCTGTGATGTAAATTTATCAGCAGAGGATAGAAGAAATACATTGTAGGAATATAATGTTTTATCAGTTTATACATAGAGGAAAGCACTCCTGTTTAAAAACTAAACACGATGTACATCCTAATTTTACACAAGCCAGCTTATTCTTCACAAACACATCTACTAAATGGTCATTTTGTTTAAAATCCTTGGTAAAGAAATGCAATGCTTTCGTGTAAGAAATACCCCTAGCCAAATGAAATAGTATAAAAAGACAATAATGTCCGCAGAAAGAGCTGGAAGTATCTTGCAATTGAATATTTTGATATGTGTATGTCTCACAATTCCTTTTTAAGAACTGTAAAAATTCTTTGGGAAATATTTCAGCATCCGGGGAGAACCCGTAGCTGTCAAAAAATATCGCTTTCTTATCATTACACAATACAATTAATATCCAGTGACGCCCTCGTTTTTGCGACTCGTCCGTGTTCACTATGTAAGCCGCGGGCCTCTGAAGAACACGCTGTAATGGTAGAAAATCACACGGAAATACGCCTTCAAATAGGACATTTATATAAGGATCGGATTTAGCTATATTCGTGAGCTGTAGATTATTCATCTTTAGTTATAGTCATTGAGTATTTCTCTTCTATTGTTTATCTCTAATATGTTTGAATTTATTGCATAAACAATCATATTCATGCTGGTTTCACACTACGTATATTTCAGTCAGTATATTTCAGTCAGTATTGCAACCAAAACCAGGAGTGGATTAAAAACACAGAAAGGATCTGTTCACACAATGTTGAAATTGAGTGGATGGCCGCCATATAACAGTAAATAACGGCCAATATTTCAATATAACAGCCGTTGTTCTAAAATAACAGCAAATATTTGCCATTAAATGGCGGCCATCCACTCAATTACAACATTGTGTAAACAGATCCTTTCTGTGTTTTTAATCCACTCCTGGTTTTGGTTGCAATACTGACTGAAATATACTGACTGAAATATACATATACTGACTGAAATATACTTAGTGTGAATGCAGCCTCAGGGTGTGCGGTGTTGGTTCTGCAAAGCGTATCTCGGCGCGTAAATTTCCTGTTTTTATGAGGGAAAAGTGACCGCCCGGCTCTTGATCCGGCGATAGATCGAATGCAAAAAATGTGTAGCCGTTCATAAATTCTTCGCGGTCTATCGCTAGCCCGCTATCAGATTTTTGTTTACCCGCTATGTGTGCGAGGGCGGCGTACTCTCTAATGGCTAATTCAGCCTCAAAATTTGGCTGAAAAGGTTTTGCAGGTATCTGTTGTCCATCCAGGTACAGAGCCGCATGATTTATGCTGTAGTGGTGAAAACATAGCGGATTTCTTTGGTAGCTCCCGCTAAAGGCTTCATTGTCCACAAAACCTAATATTACTGTTTTAGGGATTTGACCAAGAAACAGATTCTCATGATTTGTAATTCTTGTTCCTGTTGGAATGCTGTATACTTTTAAGCAGGCTCTATCAATGGCGTATTTGGCCGTAGACGTCAGAAGGGCTTGGCTGTGGCCTATTCTGACAGCCGGTGAAACCTGTACTCTTTTTACATAGAGAGCCGCTTGCAGGATCTGTATTTTAAAAGGCTCTGCTTCGGCTGACATCAGGCTAAATGTATCTTTATTTCTGGTCAGTTTGATTTTAAGGTCCAGGCCGTTGAGTATGAGTTTGGGTTGATTGAATATATCTCCAAAAATTGGTCCTAAAAGCTCTACAGGCTTAGAGCGCGCCGTTGTCCGTGCTCTTTTGATGAATCCTGAATTTTCACCAGCAAGAGCTCTGTCGTGGTGGTGTCCCGCTGAATCTTTGTAAAATAATCCGGCTGTAAACTGAGATGACAGTGTTTGTGGGCTATAATTTAAAATAGTCTCGATGTAAGCTCTGTAACTGTAAAGGTTATCCGATTGTGAAATAAGTCGGTCGCCCAGGGTAATGTCCACTTGATTAAAAAGCGTAGCTATGGGGTAATTTATAAAACCCACACGAGCCCCGTCGGCTATCGCTGTGTTGTCTTGTTTGACAATGCGACAGTTTATGTACAGGAGGGTGTTGTTCAGGTCGTAATAATATTCTCCGCTACCTGAAATGAAGAATTCCAGCGGGGCATTGTCGGCCAGAGCCGCAATAGGTTGAACCTCTACAAAAAGCGATTTTTCTATACTCGTTTGTGTGGGCGGAATATCAAAAATATCCAGTTCCGATTTTGCACACTCTACGGATCCGTCGTGTATGAAGGCCATGATAGTCCTCTAGAAGATGTCGTCCGCTGAGCGTCTAACTGATTTGTGACGTCTGAGCCTTTTGCGCGCTATAGTCTTATTCATGAGCAAGGGCGGGAATGATGTATCGAAATTACGTTTTCTTTTACGTGACTTTTTTGTTACATAAACGAGACCATCGCCGGCCTGCCGCTCTTTCGGAGGCTGATTTATTTTATCCATGATAGCCGTTGATACGCTTGTGAAGGCATCTTTAGCAATGTTTCTGGCAGCTGTTTTTACGTGCGGTTTTACAAGTTCTATACCCTTTCTGAAAAGAGGCACAGCGCGACGAAAAAGTCCTCTAAACAGACCCGCAAGACCGGCGCCATACATGTATTCATCACCACGGAAGCCTTCTAATCCATGACCCGCTTGAAGGCAATAATAGCGGGCATAAACGGCGGGGTCGCCGTAAACTCTCTGGGACAACATTTTAGCGTGACAGCTCCCTGCACGGTCTGAAATGTAATCTCACGATACTTTTCCCGTACCTAAATTTAACAGGATTACCTTGATCCGACAAAATCGAAACGGTTATAGAATCAAAGTGCTGTTTGCACAACGGTATGTAATCCGGTCTTGTGTAGTGTAGGGTAACAACTTCGTTGTGTTGTCCGCTGATCTCGACGGTTCTTAAAAGCTGTACATAGCTATCACCCACCAGCTGATGCTGTATTATATCGGTGTACACAAATAATGTGTAAAATCCAGCTTTTATATCTGCGTAAAAAGTCTTCTTATCAGAGTAATTAGGTTCTGTGGCGTTTTCAACATAACCTGGTAGCCCTAAAATACGGGACAACTTATCGCTGGGCGCAAACTGCAGGTTTTGCGATTCAGTTGCAAATACGGTTCTTTTTATCTGGTCAAACTCATAGAGGGAACATTAATTTTTTGTTAATTTTTACCGGCAGGACAGGAAAAAACAAATCTCTCGGAGGGTAGACCTTCACTTTTGCAATGCCAAAGTAATTTTTTATATACCTGAAATTGTCATAAATGATGGTGGGATGACCTGAGGGATATGTAAGGTAACGCTTTTTATTTAAAAAAGTGTAATGAAGCTGCCCGTAGCTGGTATTTGTCACTTTATTTGTGTCTTGCTCGTTATAACATATGGGGCAGCCATGGGAAAAGCATCCCTGAAATTCAAAAGCAATGTGCTGACCTTCAACATAAGCATAGCCGTCTAAAAAATATTTCCCCACCTGCTTCTCTCCACCCCTCAATGCGTGTTGTATATTGATCTTTTCAGCGCGTGCAACGTACATAAGCCATTGAATAGCGGGTGTTGAATAGCGTTTTTGGGTTTTGTGATAATTGTCCGCCGGTACAATGGCAATGGTATTTTTTGGAAGAAACTTAAATCTGTACATTGCCATGCATACAGAGGCCAGAGTGATGAGCTGAAAAGGATCAACACACTGCGTTACCTCAACATTTTTCTTTTGTTGAGGGCAGTATTTTGTAACTTTTTTCCTAGTCATTTCCATCACTCTGTCTCTGTAACGTTCACAGGCCTGTCTCAAGACAACAACATCTTGTTTACAGTAAGCTTTCAGTTCAGATTTAAAATCAAAAGTTTTGTTCTTTTGTTCTTCGTACCATTCCATAAATTCCTTTTTGTCACCAGGCATCATGTATTCAACGCCATAATACTCAATAGCTGGTACAGGGCCCACGTAATTTTGATTCTCTACGGTGTTAAAATAGTGTGGAAAGTGTCCCTTTGAGTCTGAAAATCCCATAGCTTGAGGCATTTTACTAAGTTTCATGGGTATAAAATTTAAAGAATCTATAAATCTTATACGCAAATTAGGCAAAGTAACACACATCAAGGAAAGTGTCCCTTTGAGTCTGAAAATCCCATAGCTTGAGGCATTTTACTAAGTTTCATGGGTATAAAATTTAAAGAATCTATAAATCTTATACGCAAATTAGGCAAAGTAACACACATCAAACGACCTCCTTGGGTAACCATTTTGACTTGCAACTTTTCTCTAATCAGTTCTTTAATAATAAAATAGGAATCATATCTGCCGGCATTGTGAGCTATAAATGTATATCCAGCGAATTTACCAGAGGTAAAGAAACGAACAAACTCCTGAGCACATGTCTCACCTTCAAATTCCCAAGAAGAGTCTCCGTACAGTGTAGTGGCATAAACGTAATTTGGTATGTGTGTGCCAGTCTCCTGCATACACTCAAAGTCATAAAATATGTACAGATCAGAGGTTGCCTTTGCCTTGTATCGCTGCATGTAGCAGAGATGATTATCAAACCTTGCTAGCTGAACATTGCACACATTGCACCGCAAATGACCAATTTCTTGTAGGTGGAGCTTACACGCCCTCTGACGTATAGAATTCTAATTAGACACAA
Organism: Dendropsophus ebraccatus; assembly: GCF_027789765.1. NCBI lineage: Eukaryota > Metazoa > Chordata > Amphibia > Anura > Hylidae > Dendropsophus > Dendropsophus ebraccatus. Next base: position 21,837,834 of record NC_091465.1, read on the forward strand.
CCCTGATTACCAGTCATTCTTTTAACAGATTTATATAAATTTATGTAACTCATAAATAAAATTATAAATAACGGTTACCAATATGTAAAGGCATATCACATCTCATGATTCGCTCGTGATACGAACATGGCATGTACGCAACCTGAAAAGATACTAAAAAAACACTATTATAATCCTAAAGAGGCTGGTTCATTCGGTGGTGTTGAAAACTTATACAGATCTGTTAAGAAACACGGAATAAACAGAGAAGCGACGCGATCGTGGCTGAGTCAAGAAGATGCTTATACGTTGCATAAACCTGTGAGAAAAAACTTTGTGAGAAACAGGATTTTTGTTTCGGATATCGATGCACAATGGCAGGCTGATCTTGTTAGTCTCATCGAATATTCAAGAGACAATGACGGAATAAAATACATTTTAACAGTGATAGATGTACTATCAAAATATGCCTGGTGCGTGGTTCTGAAAAACAAGACGGGTCCTGCGGTTGCTAGAGCCTTTGAGCTGATCTTTAAAGGGGATGAACGTGTTCCACAAAAGTTACAGTCGGATCGTGGACAGGAATTTATGAATAATTCTATGAGGCGCCTTTGTAAAGAATACAATATTCATCATTTCTTTACTTCAAACACAGTAAAAGCCGCACTAGTAGAGCGTTTTAATCGCACATTAAAAACTAAAATGTGGCGCTACATCACAAAACACAATACTTTTAGATACCTAAATGTATTACAGGATCTAGTATATAGTTACAATCATACTTATCACAGTACGATTCAAGCACGGCCCGTCGATGTGACAAAGAGTAACTCCTTAAGAATATGGAAAAACATTTACAGTTCGAGTCTGAGCGTTAAATCTATTAAGCCTAGGTTAAAAACTGGTGACCACGTACGAATCGCTCAGTATAAGGGAACTTTCAGTAAAGGCTACGAGCAAAGTTACACGGATGAGATTTTTGTGATCAACAATGTCAACACAAAATTCCAAAAACCTCTTTATAAACTCGCTGATTTGTACGGAGAACCCATAGAAGGTACATTTTATAACGAGGAAATTCAGAAGGTTCCTGAGAACGAGGACCGTGTCTACAGAATAGAGAAAATACTGAAGAAAAAACGTAACAGGGGTAAAACGTATTATTTTGTAAAGTGGCGGGGGTATCCCGCTAAATTCAACAGCTGGATAGAGGAAAAGCAGCTGACTAGTGTATAGGTCATGGAGTCCGGCTCATTTTATATTACGCTACCTAGTAATTCATCATCCAGATTTTACCCCGAAAACACAATTTCGACCTACACAACTAAATTGGCAAAACCCGTTCACCTTTCCGGCCCCTATGAAGTTGCTTTGACAGAGATACAATACCCTCACACCTGGTATACCCTTGGAAATCAAGAAGGAGCATTTATTATGGGAAAACGAGATGGAGAACTAAAGGAATATTACATCAAATCCGGTTTCTACTCTAGTGTTGGTGAAGTGGTAAAAGTCATCAACGAAAAAATCGATAATTTGAGATTAACAGAAGAACCCTTTAAATTACGATTTGACCAGATAAAAAGAACCGTATTTGCAACTGAATCGCAAAACCTGCAGTTTGCGCCCAGCGATAAGTTGTCCCGTATTTTAGGGCTACCAGGTTATGTTGAAAACGCCACAGAACCTAATTACTCTGATAAGAAGACTTTTTACGCAGATATAAAAGCTGGATTTTACACATTATTTGTGTACACCGATATAATACAGCATCAGCTGGTGGGTGATAGCTATGTACAGCTTTTAAGAACCGTCGAGATCAGCGGACAACACAACGAAGTTGTTACCCTACACTACACACGACCGGATTACATACCGTTGTGCAAACAGCACTTTGATTCTATAACCGTTTCGATTTTGTCGGATCAAGGTAATCCTGTTAAATTTAGGTACGGGAAAAGTATCGTGAGATTACATTTCAGACCGTGCAGGGAGCTGTCACGCTAAAATGTTGTCCCAGAGAGTTTACGGCGACCCCGCCGTTTATGCCCGCTATTATTCCCTTCAAGCGGGTCATGGATTAGAAGGCTTCCGTGGTGATGAATACATGTATGGCGCCGGTCTTGCGGGTCTGTTTAGAGGACTTTTTCGTCGCGCTGTGCCTCTTTTCAGAAAGGGTATAGAACTTGTAAAACCGCACGTAAAAACAGCTGCCAGAAACATTGCTAAAGATGCCTTCACAAGCGTATCAACGGCTATCATGAATAAAATAAATCAGCCTCCGAAAGAGCGGCAGGCCGGCGATGGTCTCGTTTATGTAACAAAAAAGTCACGTAAAAGAAAACGTAATTTCGATACATCATTCCCGCCCTTGCTCATGAATAAGACTATAGCGCGCAAAAGGCTCAGACGTCACAAATCAGTTAGACGCTCAGCGGACGACATCTTTTAGAGGACTATCATGGCCTTCATACACGACGGATCCGTAGAGTGTGCAAAATCGGAACTGGATATTTTTGATATTCCGCCCACACAAACGAGTATAGAAAAATCGCTTTTTGTAGAGGTTCAACCTATTGCGGCTCTGGCCGACAATGCGCCGCTGGAATTCTTCATTTCAGGTAGCGGAGAATATTATTACGACCTGAACAACACCCTCCTGTACATAAACTGTCGCATTGTCAAACAAGACAACACAGCGATAGCCGACGGGGCTCGTGTGGGTTTTATAAATTACCCCATAGCTACGCTTTTCAATCAAGTGGACATTACCCTGGGCGACCGACTTATTTCACAATCGGATAACCTTTACAGTTACAGAGCTTACATCGAGACTATTTTAAATTATAGCCCACAAACACTGTCATCTCAGTTTACAGCCGGATTATTTTACAAAGATTCAGCGGGACACCACCACGACAGAGCTCTTGCTGGTGAAAATTCAGGATTCATCAAAAGAGCACGGACAACGGCGCGCTCTAAGCCTGTAGAGCTTTTAGGACCAATTTTTGGAGATATATTCAATCAACCCAAACTCATACTCAATGGCCTGGACCTTAAAATCAAACTGACCAGAAATAAAGATACATTTAGCCTGATGTCAGCCGAAGCAGAGCCTTTTAAAATACAGATCCTGCAAGCGGCTCTCTATGTAAAAAGAGTACAGGTTTCACCGGCTGTCAGAATAGGCCACAGCCAAGCCCTTCTGACGTCTACGGCCAAATACGCCATTGATAGAGCCTGCTTAAAAGTATACAGCATTCCAACAGGAACAAGAATTACAAATCATGAGAATCTGTTTCTTGGTCAAATCCCTAAAACAGTAATATTAGGTTTTGTGGACAATGAAGCCTTTAGCGGGAGCTACCAAAGAAATCCGCTATGTTTTCACCACTACAGCATAAATCATGCGGCTCTGTACCTGGACGGACAACAGATACCTGCAAAACCTTTTCAGCCAAATTTTGAGGCTGAATTAGCCATTAGAGAGTACGCCGCCCTCGCACACATAGCGGGTAAACAAAAATCTGATAGCGGGCTAGCGATAGACCGCGAAGAATTTATGAACGGCTACACATTTTTTGCATTCGATCTATCGCCGGATCAAGAGCCGGGCGGTCACTTTTCCCTCATAAAAACAGGAAATTTACGCGCCGAGATATGCTTTGCAGAACCAACACCGCACACCCTGAATATGATTGTTTATGCAATAAATTCAAACATATTAGAGATAAACAATAGAAGAGAAATACTCAATGACTATAACTAAAGATGAATAGTCTACAGCTCACGAATATAGCTAAATCCGATCCTTATATAAATGTCTTATTTGAAGGCGTATTTCCGTGTGATTTTCTACCATTACAGCGTGTTCTTCAGAGGCCCGCGGCTTACATAGTGAACACGGACGAGTCGCAAAAACGAGGGCGTCACTGGATATTAATTGTATTGTGTAATGATAAGAAAGCGATATTTTTTGACAGCTACGGGTTCTCCCCGGATGCTGAAATATTTCCCAAAGAATTTTTACAGTTCTTAAAAAGGAATTGTGAGACATACACATATCAAAATATTCAATTGCAAGATACTTCCAGCTCTTTCTGCGGACATTATTGTCTTTTTATACTATTTCATTTGGCTAGGGGTATTTCTTACACGAAAGCATTGCATTTCTTTACCAAGGATTTTAAACAAAATGACCATTTAGTAGATGTGTTTGTGAAGAATAAGCTGGCTTGTGTAAAATTAGGATGTACAGCGTGTTTAGTTTTTAAACAGGAGTGCTTTCCTCTATGTATAAACTGATAAAACATTATATTCCTACAATGTATTTCTTCTATCCTCTGCTGATAAATTTACATCACGGATTATTATCTACACTGTGCCGCTGTGATGACATTCTTTTACAATACTATCACGAGGCTTTAAGTACAAATTCTTTGCTGCTCAAATGACTTTATGGCTTATTATCTACACTGTGCAAGACTATCACGAGACTTTAACTACAAACTTTACAGCCATTCACACCTTAATTTTGCAGATGACCCTGTATGAACTGTCTTAATTGTTTAATAAGCACCCTTCGAAACAATGTGCTATTACACAGTAAAATAGTGACTCATTGTGAGAACTCACATGTATGAGAGTCCCAAGACTTTTAACAAAATTAAGACCTTTAAGACAATTAACCCTGTGTAACCCCACATGTTACGACTCCTTTGAAGAAATACAATATATATCTGAACAAAATTATGACTTTTTAAGGTGAATAGTGTCTCATTGTGAGGCCGGTCTTGTGTGTGAGTCACAAGACTTTAGTGTCTCATTGTGAGGCCGGTCTTGTGTGTGAGTCACAAGACTTTACTTCTGTTGTTTATATCACAGTCATACCATTTTTGTACTTTTCTTCGCTTATTTTAACTTTTACAAATGTAACTTTATGAACAAAAAACATTGCTTATTATACGAATATTGTATACATCTTTTTATTCAATAAAGCTTTTAAACTTTTATCGCCTTGTTTGATTTTTACGCCTAATATATACACTGTGGGGTATATAGGCTATGGGATGTGGGGACATGTCCTGGCATGTCTCAAGGCCTCCCTATTACAACAGGATATGGGCGTGTACTCAGACCCCTCTCAGAAGACTGTAAGCTAATTCACACACTTCGCTTCAAGACAGGGATTTGTACGGATCTCTCCATCTCTCTTGCTATTATATCTGCTACAACTACACACACACAGAACCATGACTGGGACTTGAGATAAAGGTTAGTCATTTTATTAGGGTTACCCGATATGGGCGATAAGCAGGGTGCATGATATAATCTGGGGGATGTTTCATAGGTTTTGATATGGGAGGGGGTGGAGACGTATCTGTCATACCAGATACGTCACATGCATGTGGGACAGGGTTAACAGTGTGGGAAAGTGGGCGGGGGATGCGTGGGAAAGTGGGCGGGGGAACTGTCACTAGGGCTAGAGGGGGCGGGTTGATGGCAGGAAATGGGGGCGGGGCTTAGGGGGAAAGGGGGCGGGGCACCTGTCACTTTTGAATTGACATAATAAACTGATGTTTCACTACTTCCCTACCCTCTTCCCCATTAGGAATGCCACAGGCAGGATTTATCCTAATCACTACTTGTCTGAACACTGCACATGTGTTGGACCATTAAGGCCCATGTGCAGTGTTCAAAAAAGTGGTGATTAGAAGAAATCCTGCCAGGGGCATTCCTAATGATGAGGAGGGCAGGAGGAGGGACAGAGGGACGGTGCAGGCCTAGGGCACAGACACTCTAGGCCACGCCATTTGACACAGGGCTGCAAGTTTAAAAGTTTTTTTTTTTTTTTTTTTTGGACAATAACTGCATCACCTGGCAAACTGACCCCTGGACAGATCTTGGATAAAAAGCAAACAGTACAAGCGGTTGGGGGGGGGGCATATTGTGGGTACAGAGTCGCTTTAATTAGCTGATAGGTTGGGTGCTAGATGTTGCACCACCAAGTGATTAGACATTGTTGGCCTATCCTGAGGCAATGAAAATATTGCTAGGAAAAATCTAGGCATTCTATGTTAACATTTTAAAACAATAAACTCTCACCTGCAAATTAAACTCTAGAGTATAATTTATGTGAGTGCAAAATGAAATTATGAATACACATATGGGTATTTTTGTGTATGGGAATACACATATGGGTATTTTTTTATCAGAGTATATATTAGGCAGTCTCTGCCACTATAGTTCTATTTAGATTCATGTAAACAGGACAGGTATTATACCATCATTTATTTCTTTATTCAAATGGTTTAAACCTCTATGTTTTTGTTAAATGATTGATTTAAAATTTAAATGTATTGCTTTAATATTCATCTAAAGAATTATGGGTGATTATTAGAAATTTTAAATATATATATATTTTTTTTTTTTTCAACATGAAATGTAAATCTCTCATCACCTTTGGAATATTACTTTATCAAATATAAAATTAATATCAGAATGGAAAAGGTTTTTAGGTGTAGCTTAGGTTATAACAGGAAATTTTTATTTCAGTTTAAACAACCAAAGGGTTCTTTACATCAATAAATACATCTTAACAATTTCGTATAATAATTGTCCTGCCTTACATGTCAGAAGAAACAATAGGTATATATTGATGAGTAACAGAAAGTGATTATAAACATGATATAAAATATTAGTGTGCACTTGTTCCTTCACCGATTTGGGAATGGTGGGGGTACCCCTTAAGCCGTTTCTTCAACTCGTTCCAGAGGTTCTTAATAGGGTTAAGGTCCGAGCTCTGGGTGGGCTAGTCCATTCGAATAACCCCATTGTCACAATACCAAGCCATGGTAGACCTTTCAACATGACAAGAGGCATTGTCAACCTAAAAGTAACATGGGTACACCCCGTAAAACTGACACAATGCAGAAAATAGTGCAGTAGGCATTGGCACTGTGACCAAGGGTCCTGGGTCATATGAAGAGAAATACCCCCACAACATACCTCCATCTCCACTGAACTTCACTGTTGGCAAAGTACATTCTGGCAGAAGGCATTGTCCTGGCAAAAGCCAAACCCTTGCCATCTGAATGGTAAAGGGCGAACCTGGATTCATTGCTCTATTCTACTTCTACTTCTGTTTCTACTGTTCTACAGTCCACTATCGACATTCCTTACAACATGTCATCCGAGCAGTGCTGTTTGCAGTTGTGATCAAAGGCTTGTGGGCGGCAGCACATCAATGATAACCAAGCAGATGGACTTCTTTATGGATGATGTTCATTGAAACAATAATCCCGGAAGACTGTCGAAACTCTGGCCATCGGATGGGTCCTGTTCTTCCGAATTTTTCTGGACAGCACCAACCGGTCTTTAACTTCCAGTTAGGTGGGTCTGTCGATAGTCATCACTCACCTTTTACTTGCGAATCACATAGTCCACTGTGGGTTATAGGTTACAATTCCCCTTTAAGTTCAAGAATCTTTTGTTTATTCACCTCAGAACTGGTGACACTGCTGCTCTCAAGGTTAATAGCAATCTTTTAGTGATGAGCGAATACTGTTCGATCGAATAGATATTCGACCGAAGAGTGAGATATTCGAATATTCGATATTCGTACGAATATCTCGCTAATATTCGATAAATATTCGATAAGCGTTCAAATCCCCCAGCTTCCGGTTTCACCCTCCAAATGGTCAAATAGATGTTTTTCACTAATCGAATACTTGTTCCCGTAGACTTTAATGGGATCGAATATTCGTACGGATATCCGTACGGATATCGAATATTTGAATATCTCACTATTCGCTCATCACTACAATCTTTATTATAAAAGTGAAAATCTGTTTTTCTCTCTGTCCATACATGAATTGTGATTCTCTGTTATCAGTCATGTTCTTTATAGTCATGTTCTCTATTTCTATAGGCATCCAAACACCTGCACAGTTTGGGGAAAATTTACCAATCAGACCTTAGCTTTAATTTTCACGAGGCAATGTGAGAAATGAAAATTGAGCTGTGATTGGTTCCTATGGGCCACAAAGATTTTGGCACCATATTTGACATGGAAGTACATGTGAGTGCCGATATGTGCCAATCTAGATTGTATGGCCATTGTTTTCTGCAAACAGCCGTTATTACAGTCTAGGCTCCTGGAACGTTTGATACTGAAATTGGCACACTGGATGTGTGGGAAGTTTTTTGTTGGGCCATACCTTGCAATACATCTGCCAAAGTGACTTTCCTTGGTTATCTTTTCCAGCAATTATTACAGACTATAATATTTTGGGAATCTAAGTTCCTAAAACGTATTTACCCCAAATTTCTCACTTTGTTAGTATTCACAGAGTTCCCATGGGGGGTTTCATAAAGGTCCTCACCTTACTAAATGTATGCAGCACTTGCTACTTGTTCTTCTCTGTTATCAGTCATACTCATTATTTCAGCCTCTTCTACTTAAAGTCTAAACAGTTTGGACCCAAATTTGGTATGTAAGTACATTGTGTGTCTGGTAAAATTTTTGTAAAAATCATCATCTTGCCAAACATTGGCCACAATCACACAATGCCCTTTTTTGGCCATTCGACTGTTTTTTTTTTTTTTTTTTTTGAACAACCATTACGGATGGCATTTTTAAATTAGGGAAGGTTTTTGGCCGTGAAATGAGGCCGTCCAAAATAACGTCTGTCAAACGGCCCAAAAAAGACGTGTGGTTGTGGCCTCACTGTGCACATCTTTCCATTATAATTTTGTCCTGTTATTTCCACTCCTAATTTTGACTATAAAAAAAACAAAAAACACAAAAGACTAACAGAAATACTGTGGGAGGAATACTGCTAAGGATTCTTTTTTTTTTCCTTTTCATTTATTCATCAGGGTGTGCCACGTTTTACCTGGATTATTTTATATTCAATGCCTAATATTACAATTTTTTGCTTAGAAGGCTTGGGCTAGGCTACAACTTTGAGTATAAAGCCAGTTTCACACATACAGTGATATCAGCTGAGATACTCATTCTTGTAATTTTCTATGGCTTTACATACTCACAGAGGATTTTTCATTCCGCTGCAACAATGTAAAGCCCCTTCCCACTTAACCTACTGCTGCTGGGCTAATACATTACCTGCTTGCTGCTCAGGCTCTCAGGTCACTGGTGTCCCGCTCAGCCAATCAGACTAACAAACACATAGGCCATAAGCCCAAAGGGGCTCCCTCTATCTCAAAAGACAACCCCTACTAGTACCTGATGTATTCTCTATCAATATCAAAATAAAAAGTAACTTTTTTTGGAATCAAGTTATATATACATAAATAAAATTACAGCACCTTTATCAGTGTATGTACTATGTGGCTTTTACCGCCACTATGACATACAGTATCAGGGCCGCTTTAACCAGAGGGCATATGGTGCACGTGCACCGGGCCCACTGGTTAAAGGGGGCTCCCCGAGCAGGCCGGCCGTTGCTATGTGCGACCAGTGCGGTCGCACAGGGCTCCGACCACCAGCCTGTCAGGGGGGAGCGCCATGGATGGGTAATCTACTTACCCCTCCATGGCGCCCCCTGCAGGGCCCCCCCGTCCGCCGCTGCCCCCGCCCGCCCGCTGCTGCTGCGGCGCTTCAGCAGCAGCGATACTGACAGAGAGAGAGCCATTGGCTCCCTCCCTGTCAGTCACTCTTGTGGCCGCACTTCCTGCGGTCACAAGAGGCCGCACTCTCCCTCTAGCGCCCGACGTCACTAGAGCATCGGCGCGAGGGTAAGGGGAGTGCAGCCTCTTGTGACCACAGGAAGCGCGACCACATGAGGGAACAGAAGAGGAACGCGTGGACCTTGGTGAGTAAAAGTGTTTGTATTTTATATTATATACTATTGGGAAGCACAGGGGGCTATATACTATGGGGGGGCGGCTATATACTATGGGGGAGCACAGGGGAGCTATACACTATGGGAGGGGCGGCTATATACTATGGGGGAGCACAGGGTAGCTATATACGATGGGGGAGCACAGGGGAGCTATATACTATGGGGGAGCACAGGGGGCTATATATTATGGGGGAGCACAGGGGGCTATATACTATGGGGGAGCACAGGGGAGCTATATACTATGGGGGGCGGCTATATACTATTGGGGAGCACAGGGAAGCTATATACTATGGGGGGGTTATATACTATTGGGGAGCACAGGGGAGCTATGTACTATGGGGGGGCGGCTATATACTATGGGGGAGCACAGGGAAGCTATGTACTTAGGGGGGGCGGCTATATACTATGGGGGAGCACAGAGGAGCTATATACTATGGGGGAGCACAGGGGAGCTATATACTATGGGGGAGCACAGGGGCTATATACTATGGGGAGCACAGGGGGCTTTATACTATGGGGTAGCACAGGGGAGCTATATACTATGGGGGAGCACAGAGGGGCTATATACTATAGGGGAGTACAGGGGAGCTATATACTATTGGGGAGCACAGGGGAGCTATATACTATTGGGGAGCACAGGGGAGCTATATACTATTGGGGAGCACAGGGGGCTATATACTATGGGGGAGCACAGAGGGCTATATACTATGGGGGAGCACAGGGGGGCTATATACTATTGGGGAGAGCACATGGGGGGCTATATACTATTGGGGGAGAGCACAGGGGGGCTATATACTAATGGGGGAACGCACAGGAGGGCTGTATATAACTGGAGGAGCACATGAGGGTCTATATACTACAGGGACACCTTAAAACTATGGAGGCACAGAGGGGTGTAACTATGTAGGGGTACAGAGGGGTGTAACTACTGTATAGGGGTACAAGGGACCTAACTACTGTATGTGTTGGAGCCAAAAATATTTCTCTGGCAGATTCTGGAGAGAAGATTCACAGCCAGGAGAAGACTTCAAGGTGGCCCAGGCTGGATGGAGAGAAAAAGAAAAGGTGACAGACTCTGATCGGAGAAGACGCCCCCGGTGAGTCACTGGATGTAACTGCACTCTGTTATAGGGTTGTAGTGTTAGGGGTCATGATGTGGCGGTATTATGTAATGGTATCATTGGTGATATCTTTCTGTTTTGTTTAGTGCAGTTTTTATGTAATATGTAATCACTGTATGGTGGAAATAGTGTTATAAGGTAACTACTGTATGTATTGGGGCTCTTGATACAGTGTGGGGGCAAATTCAGTACATTATACAATGTGCCAAAAGGGAAGGGGGGGGCCCACTCTTGAGGGCTGTGCACTGGGCCCACCAATGTATTAAAACGGCCCTGTACAGTGTATATTCCCTAGCAGAGGGAGCACACTACATGTCTTATAAAAAAGATTTAAGACCATAAAGGGTTAATACTTGTGTATCAAGCTAATATCCTAGTGCATGGGTACTCAACAACTTTTAGTGAAGGTCCACTTACCGGGGTCTATAGTCAGGTGAAGGTCCGAGCTGAACATCGTTTCACAAACGTTCAACTATTTACATACAGAATTGCTGCTTATTAGCGGGAAAACTGGCATTTTTTCTCTCTCACCAGACCTTTAATATAAGGTACAAAGGGGGTGACTGCCCTGGTAGTATATAGCCCCCCTGTTGCTCCCCCAGTAGTGTATCGCCCTCCTGTGCCCTCTCCCCCAGTAGTGTATAGCCCCCTGTTGCTCCCCCAGTAGTATATAGCCCCCCTGTGCACTCTCCCCCTGTAGTATATAGCCCACTGTGAGCTCCCCCCAGTAGTATATAGCCCCCCGTGCTCTCTGCCTGTAGTATATAGCCCCCTGTGAGCTCCCCCAGTAGTATATAGCCCCCCTGTGAGCTCCCCCCAGTAGTATATAGCCCCCCTGTGCTCTCCCCCTGTAGTATATAGCCCCCCTGTGAGCTCCCCCCAGTAGTACATAGCCCCCCATGCTCTCCCCCAGTAGTATATAGCCCCCTGTGAGCTCCCCCAGTAGTATATAGACCCCCTGTGAGCTCCCCCCAGTAGTATATAGCACCCCTGTGCTCTCCCCCTGTAGTATATAGCCCCCTGTGAGGTCCCCCCAGTAGTATATATAGGCCCCCTGTGATCTCCCCCCAGTAGTATATAGCCCCCCTGTGCTCTCCCCCTGTAGTATATAGCCCCATGTGATCTCCTCGCAGTAGTATATAGCCCCCTGTGCTCTCCTCCTGTAGTATATAGCCCCTGTGAGGTCTCCCCAGTAGTATATAGGCCCCTGTGCTCTCCCCCCAGTATTATATAGCCCCCATGTGCTCTTCCACAGTAGTATATAGCCCCCTGTGATCTCCCCCTGTAGTATATAGCCCCCCTGTGCGCTCTGCCCTTATAGATAGCCCCCAGACAAAAAAAACAAAAAACAAACCCCAACTCACCTAGCACCTCGCTCCCCCGCTGCGCCTGTCTTCTCTTCTCCTGTCGGTCCGCCCCCCGGCTGATACGTCAGGTATACCCCGGGTGTCCCTCAGTGTCCCCCTGCCATCATCCTCTCCAGCAGCCACAGCCCGCACAGCTCTGGAAGTCGGGTTGTGACATCACCATTTTATCCAGGAAGTGACATCACCATTTTATCCAGGAAGTGAAGCCTTGATGCAGTAGTAAGTGCAGGGAAAAAAGCACTTTAAGTGCATTCCCTGTAATAAGTGTATATTGGGTTTTGTATAACTTTTGTGGGTGCAATACAATACTTTAATAAAATTTTTCGCCGCACTTCTCCTCAGCGTAAAGTAAATATTAAATGGACAGATGAGTGGTAAAGTATGTATAGAGTTTATGATGGTTTATAAATGTTTTTGTAATCTTCTATTTTGAAAATGTTGATTTTTACCAAAATGAATAATATTTTTTTATGTTTCAATTTAAAGGCTGCAATATTTTTAATTTAGTTATTGTCTATTTTTTTTTCTAATAAAATGGAGAGAAGAAACTACACGGTACATGTATTCATCCTTGTTGGATTTTCTACTTCTCCTCAACTCAAGTATCTCTTATTTGTGATCTTTCTCTTTATCTTTATGATATCGCTGCTGGCTCACATGTTTATAATCCTTATATACAGATTCAGCCCGAATCTTCATACTCCTATGTACTTTTTGCTTGCCAATTTCTCCATTTTGGAGATAGGTTACATATCAACTATAAGCCCAAAAATGTTGATCAACCTTGTATCTCAAAACACCATCACCTTCTATGAATGCGCCCTACAGATGTCCTGTTATCTATTGCTGGCCAGTGCAGAGTGTTATATGCTGGCAGTTATAGCGTATGATCGATATAACGCTATATGCCATCCTTTGCTATATAATGTACTTATGAGAAGGATTGTTTGTATCAGGCTGGTCATTGGTTGTTGGTTTGTTGGGCTTTATGTGAGTATTCTACAACCTTTGCTTATATTTTTATTGCCCTTCTGCAAGTCGAATAGAATCAACCATTTTTTCTGTGATATTACACCATTATTAAGTCTAGCCTGTAATAACACGCAGTTTAATGAAATTATCCTGCTTATAATGACTGTTATTGTTGTTGTGGTACCTTTTATGTTAACAGTAATTTCTTATGCCAACATCATGTGGACAATAATCAACCACCATTCTGCGGGGACGAGGAAAAAAGCTTTCTCCACTTGTACCTCCCACTTCATAGTTGTTGCTATATCTTATGGGGCGGCCTCTATTATGTACTTGAGACCAAGGTCAAGTTATGGAATGAATGGAGAAAAGTTTTTGTCCCTCCTGTATGCTATTATTGCCCCTTTAATGAATCCTTTCATATATAGTTTGAGGAATAATGATGTAAAAAACGCAGTTAAAAAGCTAAAATGTGAAATAGCTCAGGATGGTGGGTAAAGAAGTGTATGAGGCTATGTTCACCAACATCTTTTAATTCTGAGGCTATGTTCACACAACGTCCAAAAAAAGAAAAAGGATTCCGCTAGAGATGAGCGAACCGGGTTCGGGTTCGAGTCCATCCGAACCCGAACGATCGGCATTTGATTAGTGGCGGCTGCTGAACTTGGATAAAGCTCTAAGGTTGTCTGGAAAACATGGATACAGCCAATGACTACTGTATATCCATGATTTCCACATAGCCTTAGGGCTTTATCCAAGTTCAGCAGCCACCGCTAATCAAATGCCGAAAGTTCGGGTTTGGATGGACTCGAGCATGCTCCAGGTTCGCTCATCTCTAGAGTCCGCTTTTTGTGTTTAAAAACATGTCCATCACTTTAATTGGCTTGACTAAAATGCATTGAAGTCTATGGAATAACGGACGTCTTTTTTACACATTGTATTGAATGACGGACGTCTTTTAAGGCGGACGTATTCAATACAACGTGTGAAAAAGACATCCGTTATTCCATTGATTCATTGAAGTCAATGGGAAGACAGACATCCAATGCACACAATGCATTGAATAACGAACAATTTTGCCGCGGACATCAAAATAATCAACATGATCATTATTTCCGGATGTCCTTTGCAAACAGCGGACACTTTTTCTTAGTTGTTTACATACAGGTTTTCTTTTGTCACCGTTCTTTCTCTATTTTTACTACTAAACTTAATGGACTTTTCAAATAAGCCGCACCAAAAGGCCAATTAGTAAAATAAAACCATGCCAAAAATAGAGAAATGGCGGACGATTTTGATATTTTAAAATGTCCATTTTTGCTGTGATTTAACTGACTGCAACGGCAATGCATTGAAGTCAATGGGAAGACTGACGTCCAATGCACACAATGCATTGAATAATGGACGTTTTTACCGCAGACGTCAAAATAATGAACATGATCATTATTTTTGGACGTCTTTTGCAAACAGCGGACTTTTTTATTAGTTGTTCACACAGGTTTTTTTTGTCATCGTTCTTCTTCTGTTTTTACTATTAAATTCAATGGATTTTTTAATTAAGCCGCACCCAAAGTCCAATTAGTAATCCCAAACTAGAGTAATGTACCAACGGCCGTCATTGCTGTTGGTACATTACCAACAGGGGAGGCCAGGCTGCTAAATGACGTCCGTTATTTTAAACTCAAAATGACGGGCGTCATTTTAAACTGAGCTTAAAAAACGTTTTGTGAACATAGGCTATGGCTTTGTTCACACAAAGTCTAAAAAAGGAAAAAAGTGTCAGTTTTTGTGTTTAAAAAGATGTCCGTTATTGCATCATTTTAAGTGGATTGACTAAAATGCATTAAAGTCTATGGAATAACAGACGTCTTTTTTCACACATTGTATTAAATGCATCTGCCTCAAAAGACGTCCATCATTCAATACATTGTGTGAAAAAGACGTTAGTTTTTCCGTAGACTTCAATGCCTTTTGTTTAAGTCACTTTAAATGATGCAATAACGGACGTGTTTTTAAACACCAAAAGCGGACGCCTTATTTCTTTTTTGGACGTTGTGTGAATATCGCCTTTACCAGCATGCTTTGGCTCCAATGCTTTTGGCGTCCGTTTTTCGCATTGTGTGAATTGGACGTCCGTCTTCCCATTGACTTCAATGCATTGCCATTGCAGTCAGTTAAATCGCAGGAAAAACTGTTGTTTTTTTAAATAGCCAAATCGGCCGCCTTTTCTCAATTATTGACGTTGTGCGAACAACTAATAAAAAAAAGTCCACTGTTTGCAAAAGAAGTCCAAAAATAATTGTCATGAACATTATTTTGACACATTGTGTGCATTGGATGTCCGTCTCTCCATTGAATTCAATGCATTGCCATTGCAGTCAGGTAAATCGCGGCAAAAACTGAAGTTATTTTAAATTGCATAAGCGGACGCCTTTTCTCTATTTTTAAAGTTGTGTGAACATAGCCTATTGTGGACAGGTGGCTGGTAAGTTACTGGAGAGGGAGCACATCTCACCCAGGCTGCTAGCTGGGATGAGATAGTAAACTCCAGGAAAGTTGTGTAGTTCAGCAAAGCTATTTTGCCGAACTGTTATTTAGTGTTATCGGGTCTGGATTTTACTGGAATGGCAGGTAGGTTTGGAAGTGGGACCTGCCATTCCCTCTCAACTCCAGTCCACACCTTGCAGACAGGTGCAAGTAGGAGCTAATCGCTTCACCACAGAAAAAAGCTCACAAGGCTGGAGGTTGCTGAGAGCCTGGAAGCCTGTGGCCTGCTTACATTTCTCTTAATAAGGGGCAAGGGTGTAACTAGCATGAAGGCAGAGAAGGCAGTTGTTATGGGGCCCCTGCTGCAGGGGGCCCGGGCCCCCCTATGGCCTGTTTCCCCTGTCTTCATGGTGCTACAGCACTGACTGTAAAGCACACTGTCAGAGACACAGAAGGGAGCGTCTGCAATCCCCTCTCAAGCACCTCCGCACCTCCCCTGACACAGACTCCGAGCGTCCTGCACCAGTGTCCCCCTCTCCACAAGTGGCAACAGTCCCAGTTAGGTTCTGCTAAGCCCCGCCCCCAGCGCGACAGGCCCCGCCTCCAGCGCCCACCTCAGGTGGGATATTCGCTCATGGCAGAGTGCACAGGGCCTGAGGAGGAGAGACACAGAAGGAAGGATGGTAACTATCACTGCCAGCTGAAAGTCACCAGCTTCCCTGGCATCCTGTATAATGGGGTAACTCAGCTTTCCTGGCATCCTGTATAATGGGGTCACTCAGCCTCCCTGACATTCTGTATAATGGGGTCACTCAGCTTTCCTGGCATCCTGTATGTTGGGGTCACTCAGCTTTCCCAGCATCCTGTATAATGGGGTCTCTCAGCTTCCCTGGCATCCTGTATAATGCTGTCTCTCAGCTTCCCTGGCATCCTGTATAATGGGGTCACCCAGCTTTCCGAGCATCTTGTATAATGGGGTCACTCAGCTTCCCTGGCATCCTGTATAGTGGGGTCACTTAGCTTCCCTGGCATCCTGTATAAAGGGGTCACTCAGCTTCCCTAGCACCCTGTATAATGGGGTCACTAAGCTTTATAGCATCCCGTATAAGGGGGTCACTCAGCTTCCCTGGCATCCTGTATAAAGGGGTCACTCAGCTTCCCTAGCCTCCTGTATAATGGGGTCCCTCATCTTCCCCAGCATCCTGTATAATGGGTCACCCAGCTTCCCTGGCATCCTGTATAATCGGGTCACTCAGCTTCCCTAGCATCTTGTATAATGGGGTCACTCAGCTTCCCTGGCATCCTGTATAATGGGGTCACTAAGCTTTATAGCATCCCGTATAAGGGGGTCACTCAGCTTCCCTGGCATCCTGTATAAAGGGGTCACTCAGCTTCCCTAGCCTCCTGTATAATGGGGTCCCTCATCTTCCCCAGCATCCTGTATAATGGGTCACCCAGCTTCCCTGGCATCCTGTATAATCGGGTCACTCAGCTTCCCTAGCATCTTGTATAATGGGGTCACTCAGCTTCCCTGGCATCCTGTATAATGGGGTCACTCAGCTTTCCTAGCATCTTAAATAATGGTGTCAGCCAGCTTTCCTAGCATCTTGTATAGTAGTCAGTATAATAGAGGTCATCCAGCTTCCCTAGCATCTTGTATAGTAATCAGTATAATGGAGGTAATCCCCCCGGACTCAGAGCACCCCCCAGACCTGCAGGGACCTGCATCTGCCCCTAAACCCTTCCCCCCCATACACACACTGTCTTAAAGCTGCCAGCACCTCGCAGGTGTCTCAGAGCTGCCCCAACCAGCAGGGACTCTGAGCGGCCTGCTACCCCTTACCCCCCCACCCCAGAGCACACCGTCTCAGAGCTGCCGAAGGGGAGGGGGGCAGCTCCATAGCGCCGGGACAGGTAATATGTTGGGGGCCCCATACACTTTTTTGCTATGGGGCCCATGAATCCTAGTTACGCCCCTGCTAAGGGGTATATGCACACTGAGCAATTCTTGAGGAATTGTAGCTGAAAGATTTCTGCTTGAAATTCCTCGCCTATTCAGCTCAGGCAGAATAGGAGCAGAAAAGGAGTTGAATTTGAGCAGAACTCGAGAAGAATTCGAGCAGAATGGAAGCGGAATTTGAGCCGAATTTAGGCTCTATTGACTTCTATAGGATTCCTCTAGCAGAATCTGCCCAAAGAATGAACCCGTTCATTCTTTGGGCGGTACGCGGATTCCGCGTGGAATCCGGATGGAAATTTCCGCTGTGTGCACAGTCGGAATTCCGATTTTGCTCTATAGAGAGAAGCAATGTTGCATTTAAACTGGCGGAATTCCACGCATATTCCGCACGTTTTTTTGCGGCGGAATTCGCGAGAATTGCTCAGTGTGCACATACCCTAAGGGTAGCTTCACACGTTCCGGATCCGCAGCGGATTTCACGCTGCGATTTGCAGGGATCTGGGTATAGTGAAGTTCTACGGGGTCCCATACCCGCAGCGGAATTTCCATTCCGCTGCAGATATGTGACTCGGCTTCGGACCCGAAGCATACATCACCTGCATGGTGCCGCCGCTGTGTGAAGCTCCCGACTCTCCTTGCTCCTCATCAGCCAATCAGTGCAAAGCAGCACTGATTGGCTGATGAGGAGTGAGGGGAGCCGGGAGCTTCACAGAGCCGCAGCGCTGAGCAGGTAATGTATACTTCGAGCCGGGGGCAGCCCTGGAGCATACATCACCTGCTCCAGCCTCCTGCTTGCTTCGGAGCCTCCCGGCCTCTCCCGGCTGTCAGCCAATCATCTTCCGCCACATCACACTCATTGGCTGATCACCGGGAGATGCTGGGAGGTCTCGAAGCAAGCAGGAGCCTGGAGCAGGTGATGTATGCTCCAGGGCAATGGGGGTTAAAGGGGCCGGGTTACATATCCGCAGTGGAATGAAAATTCTGCTGCGGATATGTAACCCCATAGACCTTCACTGTACCAGGATCTGCAGCGGATTTCGCTGCAACCCCGCAGCATGAAATCCTCTGCGGAGCCGGTACATGTGAAGGCACCCTAAAGATGTTACTTGAGTTGAGGTGAGAACTCTGTTTAGTTAGAGCCCAGCCGAGCAGGTGTTTATTTTGTATCCTGTTTTGCACACTGTGGACATGTTTTGTGTTAACCTGAACTTTTATATGCCACAATAAATCCAAGTTGGAGTTTTTTTTCATTAAATTGGCATAAGGACTTCTTCATTTCACACTACCCCCTACTAATGATCCCTACAAAATATATATATCCCTCTCCTTGTGACAACGCATGCGCACTATGATGAAGACGACTGGCAGTCCTCGGATAGACTCCTCCTGGTATTGCGTTCCACACTTGCGCACTAGGTTTGTGTACAAACTGAGATCGATGCTGGTACACAGCGTGGAGGAGCAGCTGCTTGTCATAAACTCTGGTGAATCCCAGACTGCCTCTGTAAACTATGATATTGCTGGACTATATTTCATATTGCCTTATTTACAATTAGTGAATTTACAGGCGCGATCAGCCACCTAATATGTATTTGGGTATATATGTATCTCATCCACTAATCATCCACGGCACTTCTATATACCAACTAAAGCAAAAAGTTGTATTCAAAACAGAGACCTGAATATGTGAGAAGTGAATCAGAGTACCCAACTGCAATACAACTGCAATTACCTGTCTCATTTCCTGTTCAGTGCCACGCCTCCATGGCTTCTTAGAGTCTCCTGTTGTCTGTCCAGGTGGTCTGTCCAGATATATCCCCATAATAAGTAAAAATAACAACTACTTAGGCATGGGAGTGTCCTGGCTAGTAGAGATGATCGAACAGGGCCGAGGTACCACCTGGAAAACAGGGATACAGCCTATTACCTATTGGGGAGACTGCTAACTTCTGAGTAATATGGGACAGGCTGCTACTTCCTCGATATATACTACCTACAAGGAATCCCGAGGAATCTCTTGTTTTGCATATTTAAATTTTTGGGGGCATCAGTGGAGACTCTTGATTGAGTACTTCATTGGAGTTTTTTTCACTGTTCTCCTTGAGTTCAGTGATTACTTTGTTTTGTTGGTCGATTTGTCATTGCTCCAACTAGCCAGAATCCTACTCCACACCGACGAGAGGCAAATACCCCGAAACGGATGTCTGTGGATGGAAGCCTGCCTTGGCAAGCCCTTGTCATGATAGCAATACTCGTACCTTGAGTTAGACATTGACAAAAAAGGGGCCTATTTGCCTATTTATGTTCCAAAACTTGCAACCGAGTGGGACTTAAGGGGCTATTTATCAGGGTGGTTTGGTGCTCTCCCCATCATGGAGGCACCCCGTGGCAACAGGCTAGAGATATCTGGCTATCCCGTGTTTTGCAACCGAGACTCCATGGACTCTTGTTTTGAATCCCATTACTAGTTGCTGATGTTCTGGTACCACACACCAGAGTTGCTGCACAAGCTTAATTCCTTGGTCTCCCCACTATGCTGGAGGTGTACTAGAGTGCTGGGCTCTCAATTTCATATTTTTTGGAAATGTGAGCTTGTGAGGCCGTACTGGACGGAGGTTTGCGAGGTGTCATCAGCAGTTCTAAGACTAAAAATTCCTAGGGAGCCGTGATTTTTGTTGGTTAGCCTGTTCCCTAAAAGCCTTCAGAAAAGGCAAACCAAATTATTGCTAGTCCTCTTGACTGCTGCAAAATCCCTGATAGCCAGGTGTTGGAAACAATTCTCTCCTGTGCCCATGCCCTTGAACGTCTCACTGCATCTTTGAATAATAAATTAGATGTCTTTGACTTTGTCTGGGCACCATGAGACTCTCATTGTGCTCCCTAAGTATCAAACAGTAGTACATCCTAGATCTTTTCTTCTTTATCTACCCTTCTTTGTCTGTCATTTCTCCCCTTTTTACCCTTCTGAGTTTTTGTCTTGTCGTCTGTTCTTTGTGACTGGACTACTGTGTTTTCTTGAGATCTCAAGTCAGACATTGCCACATTGTACCCCAACTGATGTTTCTGATGCCATTGCTACTTTATGGTGATATGTTTTTTATGTTTATGGTTGGGGTGTAACTTTGTGCTGTACTGCTCTAGGTTTTTTGCTCTACCTCAATGTACTGACGAGAATGTTTATATTCTGCTCAGTCTGTATTGTATATCTTTATTGAAACATTGATAAAAATGACAATTGTAAAAAAAAAAAAGAAAAAAAATGGAAAGAAAGGCTCCAAAGAGCCGTTTCTCCCATTGGTGTCAATGGGATATTAAATCATTTTTTGTGCCACACATTTTGTACCCGGTTCGATCGAACTTGAACATTCCCGAACCTTCTGCATTTGATTGCTGATGCCTTCCCGGTCCCGGAATTCCAGGTGGTACCCAGGCACTCTCCTCCTTCCCCACGGACCGGGAAGGCATCAGCAATCAAATGCAGAAGGTTCGGCAATGTTCTAGTTCGATCGAACTCAACTCTAATCATGATATCACAACGGTAATTAGCTTTTACACTACGCTTACGATTGTTCTTTTTGCCAATGTTTTAACCGCTCTCAAGGTTTAGGGTGTTGAATAGGGCTCAAGGAAGGGTTCTTGATGGGGCATATACAATATACAGGGGATGCTGTCCTCTAACTGTGATATAACAGCCTTCAAAAGTTATTAGAAACAATCTGTTGCTAAAAGGCATGTTACCTTGCCGTATGGGTGTGTTCACACGTGACTGGTTATTTGGGGTTTCTACTGCCTAAAATCCTCAGCAGACCCACAGCAACTTGTCAATGCACCCTAGTTTAAAGGTTTTTTGGGAGTAACCATAGAGAGGGTGTGGAGTTTTCTTCCATACCCCATCAGGAGTTTTCCCCTTCTTAGTTAAAACCAGATAGTGACATAGCTAAAACTTCACAAGACATACATGTATGGCTTGCACGCTTCAGATGTATGTTATGTCGACAGCCTTAGGCCCTGAACAGGGTTCACACCCGAATATTTTTGACAATTTTTAAACTAAGTGTCAGTAAAGTGGCAAATTCTTCTACATCTTTATGGAGCAGAAAAATTTGCCATTTTTTTTACATTATAATACAGACGTAAAGCCTTCTTGAATTTGAGCCTTTTTCTAGTCCTGTTTAAACCTCATGGATCTTGATTTTGCAGATGGGGTTGGCTATCTATTTAACCATATCCTACTTCACTAGGTGTTATTTGCAGTTTACTGTTCCCTTAAGCTCAACATCAACATTACTTCATATTTAAAACTAGGTTTTTATGTGAATGCATATTTTATTTGTGGCTTTCTTTATTTTGCAAAGGAAAAATGTGCTGCTACTGTCAGGACGGGAGGTAGAGACAAGACGAGACAGTGGACCCTAAGGTGGAACCCACCCACTGTCCCTACCTACTTGACTCAGTCGGCCCTAGGTGATTAAGGACAAACATGAAGACGTGCCCTACACTTAATAAGTGCAGCGCCAAACAAGACAGACAGACAAACACAACAAAGGAGAGTCGACAAGCCAAGTCAGAACCGAACGGACAATGCAGTACAAAATCAGGGATCAAACAGATGGTCAAAAAGGTCTAGCGGGAGATCAGGTAACGAGTCAAGCAAACAGAGGAATTAGGAACGGGGATCGCAGGAGTAGACAAGGGGAGCTGGGATCAGGGTATGAATAACTGGCTCTTTTATTTATGAGGATCAAGAGCCCGATCCTGATCCTCAAGGTTATGGACAGGTAGAGGCATTTGTCAATCAAAAACACTGCTCAGCTGCAGCGATCAAGGCTAGCGACGAGCAGTGTAAGTCCTGCATTGCCAGGAGGCTAAAAGAAAAGCGGATGTGTCAGACAAAAGGTAAAAACAAGCCCATTTCACACCAGGCTCACTGCACATTCCGGACAGCTACTGCCTTTACCGTCAACTGGCTGTTCTAGGCTCCTTTTGGTCCAGGTGAGTGATTCTAATGCTATTGCTTCCACTCTCAAATAAATGTTCTAGGCCCTACTGGAATGAGGAGAATTCTGATTCTGTTACTGCTTCCACCATCAACTGGCTGTTCTAGGCCCTATTGAGTCTCAGTAAGACAAACTGGAGCTACTGCTTCCAGCATCAATTAGCTCCTTTAGGCCCTACTGGGTCAAAGAGAGTGTTACTGGTGCCTCTGCTTCCACTGTCTACTGGCTGATCTAAACCCTACTGGGTCGAATAGAGTGCTGCTACTGCTTTTACAGTCAACTGACAGTTCTCAGTACTACTGGGTCCAAGAGAGTGTCGCTAGTGTTGCCACCTTCAACTTCTGTCTGTCCTAGGCCCTTTGGGGTCACTTACACTGTGGCTAATGCATCCAAACTTGTTACATAACCCATAATACAGCATAATCCAAATAAATCTTACGCCTGTCTGTCTTTAGCTCTGTGAGGTCAATGAGGCCACTTTTACTACTACTATTATTATTACTTACTGCTCCTTCCAGTTATACTTTCTAAGGATTTGTTTGCACTTTTATTAAAAAACAAACTTTTTTGGTGTGGATTTTGATGCGTTTTTCAGCACGGTTTTGCCGCCAAAGGGCCTTTTAATGCCTGGAACCAGTACAAAAGCTCCTAAGAAGTGACATGTCACTTAATCTTAAGCATGACCTTCAAACTTCCGTTTTGGATGCTTCTCCTATTGAAATCATTGGCACGTTCAAACTTGCTTTTTTGCCCCTATAGTCCCATTATTGTATCTGCAATCATTTGCCTTTTTTTAATGCAGTTCATTTAAGTTTCAGTTTGGAAGAGCCCGAATTTTTCAAGTAAGTTTGGCAAACCTGCGAACCAAACTTTTGAAACTTTTGCTCATGTATATAAAAATATACATTAGGCTTAAACACAAACTTAGCTTAATCTAAATGAACCCAGCGTGACAATTATCCAATGAATCATGTTATTTCCCTCCGGCACCATTCACAGTGTATTCATAGCAGATTATTCTATTTTAAAACAATCTTAATTCTAATAACCAAATTAATCTCTGGAGTATCATTTAGCTAAATGGAAACAAAAATAACAACAAATAATACAGGGTTGTTTTCCTCTGTTGGTATCCATAAACTACAACATGTACTTTTTTTTTTAATTCTCAATGGGAGTTTTCATTAGAGTATAATAGTCAGATTCTGCCACTACGCAGTTGTTCTCTTTAGAAGAGATCCATCAGTTAAACAGCAACAGGTATTGTACTTTTACTGTATTATATTCATGTTTTACTACTGTAAATTTTTGATTTAAGAAATGCTAATAATGTACAATTTCTCTTACAATGCCAACATCTTTTGTGAATCCAATGCTATTTAACTGTCAGCAGGTAAAGTTACTATGAAATGATGGGCAGAAATTGTGAATTTTTTTTTTTACTTAAATTTCAAATATTTAATTTCCTATGCAATATTGATAATTTTCAATCCAGTAATTATATAAAAAAAATAAAACATTTTGAAAACATTTTTTACTGTGCAAAAGATGTAATTCTCACTGGAAAAATCTGTTTGTTTAAATAGATTTTTTACATAAATATTTTCAATTCAACAACCTAGTCAGTGTTATAACAATCAATGCCCAGAGCTACGTGCTAGTGCTATCAGTTATGAAGGGATTGCTTTTTCTTTTGCCAGTAGAGGAAAAAGTATACAGACCAAGGAACTTTGTCTGGTATACATAAAGTGAAAACTTAAGAAAAAAAGTATACTTAGAATTAAATACCTTTTCTTTGCTTGCAATATGTTTTAAGACCAATGTGTTTTTTTATGTTTTAATATTTAATCATTAACCCCCTTTTTATTTAATAAGTATGGGTGGCGCTACTGCTTAGTAATATAATCATAAAAACTGTAAAAAAATAGTTTTTTTGCGATTTTAATGTGTTTTTTAAGAAGCTTTTTTTTGTGCTGCAGCTTTTATTTAATTGCTAGTTATTACCAGAATTTTATATTGGCTAATTTAATGCTTCAGGCCTACATATGAGTATTGTGCTTAAAGGTGATGTCCAGCCCTGTCAAAAATCTGACAGGTGGAAGGGGTAGGGCAGAAAGTAAGGGCCCTACTACACCAACAGATTATCTGACAGATTTTTTTTTGAGCCAAAGCCAGGAAAGGACGATAAACAGAGAACAGGTAATTAATCAAAGACTGAGATTTCTATTTTCACATCCATTCCTGCCTTTGGCTTAAAAAAAATCTGTCAGACAATCTGTTCGTGTAATAGGGCTCTAACAAACAACTGACTCTGGGACTCCGCTGGAGGCCGGGGTGGGCATTCTACCCTGAGTCATGTCATCATCACAACTTGGCGGAGAATGCCCATTCTGACTAATGGAAAGCTGGCTCAATGACTATAGTGGAATCCCACCCCAGCCTTGGACCATGAGACGAGTTGTCATCTGGGCTTTGGTGGAGATCCCGGGGCCTGGCAGGGGGCCTGGATCAGCGATCCAGCTTTGGAGAGGCACAGGGAGAGGTGAGTTGGTGTAGTTTTTTATGTTCTTCTAAACCTCTGCTGCTTTTTTTCCCCTTGGCTGGACTTTTCCTTTAAAATTTATTAGTTTGGGGTACATGCTGTAAGCCAACGGTAGCACTACCAAACGTAGCTGTCAGTTATGAAGGACATAAAAAAATGAAGGAATTGCTTTTTTTTGTTAAAAAAAAAAAAAAAAAAAAGAGTACAGACCAAGGACCTTTGACAGGTATACATAAAATGCAAACTTAGGAAAAGTGTATACTTAAAAACTCTTTGCTTGCAATATGTTTTGAGGACAATGTGGTGTTTTTTTATTTATTTAAAAAATAAAGGATTATTAGTGCTACTACTTACAAGGTTAATAGTAATAAAATCATAAAAACAGTACAGAGAAAGTTTTATCTGGTCTTTCTTTCATAGCACTTTTTATTTGCTTATTTAGGCTTGATCCTACTAAGAGTAACCAGTAGAGATGAGCGAACTTTTTAAAAGTTCGGTCCGACCGGACTTTCGGATTTTTTCGGAAAGTTCGGTCCGACCAAATTTCGGATTTCTTTGGATTTCATAGTTTAAAGCATCTATATGATACGGTGGTAGTGTATTTGGTTGAATTTGGGGATCTACATGTCAGTAACATCATTATCTTTTCAATATCTCAAAGTCTATATTTTTTTTTTTTAGACTTCAATATTCACCATTACAGGGTCTATGCAGGAAACTTACCATTACAGGGTCTATGCAGGAAACTTACCATTACAGGGTCTATGCAGTAAATTCACCATTACAGGGTCTATGCAGGAAAAAGGTCACAAATGCAGTGAAGGAGCAGCAGTAGTCATTGGAGGCCAGTGAAGGTCCAGCAATAGTCATTTGAGGCCAGTACAGGAGCAGCAGTAGTCAACATGGAGGCCAGGCAGGAGCGTCAGGAGCCAACATGGAGGCCAGGCAGGAGCAGCAGTAGCCAACATGGAGGCCAGGCAGGAGCAGCAGTAGCCAACATTGAGGACAAGCAGGAGCAGCAGTAGCCAACATGGAGGCCAGGCAGGAGCAGCAGTAGCCAACATGGAGGCCAGGCAGGAGCAGCAGTAGCCAACATGGAGGCCAGGCAGAAGCAACAGTAGTCAACAATTGGGTATATAGCACTTTTTTAAAGATACAATGCTATACACCTGAACCAGCTATTTTAGTCTCTCAGGATAAGACTGATGTGATATACACACTTTCAATCAGAAGGGTCCAAGTATGGAAATTGGGTGTATATATATAGTGGCGGGATGCCTATAGGACACTTTACATGAAATAAAGAATAGTGGTGATAATAAAGCATAAAATAGCTCCAGATGCAGAGAGCCTGACCATTGGAACCAGTGGAGAAAAATGTTACAATGCCCAATGCCTGAGAGGAGACTGTAAAAGGGAAGATTTATTTTTTTTTGCCATAGCTTTTAATGCCATTGCCAATGCCATTGCCATTAAGAGAGATGTTATCAGAATTTGTTATATTGGCTGATTTAATGCTTCAGCTATAAGTAAAATGCTTAAAAGGAACCAAACAGCATGATTGTGCTGATATAGTTCCCTCCAGCGCCGTAAAGAGCTACCGTGCAGCTTCCAGCCGGTACATGCCATGAGCTGCACGGTAGCTCTATACAGTGCTGAAGGGAACCATATCAGCACAATCATGTTGATTGGTTGCCTTTAAAGTGTATTAGTGTTGAGCACAGGGCTGTAAGCCTATGGTAGCACTGCCCAACATAACTCTGAAGTTTTTCTATTGTCCAGAAGAAATATTTTAGGCAGAACAAAGAATAATGAAAATATTTAAAGTGTCCCTGTCATTATAACTTTCAAATCTAAATCAACAGTTGATGTGATATAAAGCAATTTAGCAATTTGCATTCATTATTTTCTTTTTTAGTTATCATGGAAAACACGGCACTTCCTGTTTTCTTCCCAAAGAGTCAGAAAACAGGAAGTCCTGTTCCCAGGCCATCTGAGCGCTCAGAGAGAAGGCAGACATGTGATTGATGGACACAATGAGCCATGACTCTCTATACCGGCCAGAATTCCTGTGTCTAGTCTCTTTTTTACAACCAGCACAAGGCAGAAAATCTGCCTTCAGGAGACTGGACCTGGATTTCTGGTAAGTACATCTTTGTTTTACAGCATTGAATTGAATTTTACAGCATTTGAATTGAATTGTACATATTATGAATTAATATATATATAGTAATTCATAGGTTTTAGTTTTAATATTTTTATTTTTTAACTGATAATAATATTAATCTAATATTTTCTTTTTGTCTTTATTCGAAGGTATTTTTATATAGATATATATTTTTTAATATTTTTTTTTTATACCAAATGGACAGAAGTAACTTTACACAGATACAAGAATTTATCCTTGTTGGATTTTCTCTTCGTCCTCCATACCAATACATCGTGTTTGTGATCTTACTCATTATCTTTCTGATTTCGCTGCTGTCTCACATGTTTATAATTCTTTTATACAGAATTAGCTCTAATCTTCATAATCCTATGTATTTTTTTCTTGCCAATTTCTCTTTTTTAGATTTATGCTTGTTGTTAACTATAACTCCAAAAATGTTGATCGATATTCTATCTCAACACAAAATCATCTCTTTCTATGGATGTGCCGTGCAGATGAACTGTTATCTATTAATTGTCAGTGCTGAGTGCTATACAATGGCATCCGTAGCGTACGATCGATATAATGCAATATGTCATCCCTTGTTATATAACATAATTATGAGGAAAGAGGTTTGCATCAGGCTGGTCATTGGTTCTTGGCTCATTGGGACAATCAATGCTATCCTGCAGACTAATCTCATATTTTCATTGCCATTTTGCGGTTCCAATAGAATCAACAATTTTTACTGTGAACTTCCACCCATATTAAGTCTGGCCTGTAATAACACTCATTTGAATGAAATTTTGATGCTTGTAATTACTTTTATTATTGTTATAGTATCTTTTCAATTGACTGTGATTTCATATGTAAATATTGTCTGGACAATTCTCAAGCACCATACTGCAGGGACGAGGAGAAAAGCTTTCTCCACTTGTTCCTCCCATCTCATGGTTGTATCTATTTCATATAGTACAGGGTCTATTATGTACTTAAGACCAAGGTCAAGATACGGCATGGATGAGGAGAAGATTTTGTCCATTTTGTTTGCAATTGTTGATCCTTTTCTGAACCCTTTCATATATTGTTTTAGAAATAATGATGTAAAAATTGCAAGTAAGAAGCTAATATAAATGTGTTTATGTTATCTTTGTCTCAAAGTTGGATTCATTGAAACACTGAAAGAGAATCTGTGCTCGAATCCCCATCTATACGGGGTGGTTCAAAAGTAGGTGGACAGTATGTGTAATAGGGTTATGAAGAGGGAGATTTATCAAACATGGTGTAAAGTGAAACTGGTTCAGTAACCCCTAGCAACCAATCAGATTCCACCTATCATTCCTCACAGACTCTTTGGAAAATGAAAGGTGGGATCTGATTGGTTGCTAGGGGTAACTGGGCCAGTTTCACAGATCCAGCTACTTTCTGTTCACCTAGTTTTGGACCACCCTGTATATGGAAAGCGTAGATGTCATTGCTTTCTTCAGAATAGTTCACTGTAGGGACATATTTAGCCCTGCTCACCCAGTGTCGGACTGGCCCACCAGAGACCCGGAGAATCCTATGGTGGGCCCCCAGCTTTAGAAACTGCACAAACACTGACTGACATGTTGTTTCTCACTGATTCTTTATTGGTGGGCCCCCAGGGTAATTTCCTTTGGTGGGCCCCAGATACCCCCGTCCGACACTGTGCTCACCTGATAGGTGTGTATGGGGGTCACAGCAAATCGGGGAAGAGGCATGGCCTTCTCCTGCACCTAACTTATCATGGTTTACTCTTGGAAACAGGTGTAAACCATGGCAGAAATCTACACTTCTTAGTAAATCTGGCCAGCATAACTGTGGACTGGTGTTCATGTCCTCCTAAAGTATCTTGGCACACCTTATTCAAAGATACTTTAGCTTTGAGGAGAAGTCCGGCAAATTTTTTAATTAAAGTATTGCCCCCCGCCAACCCCCCCCCCCCCCCCAAATTATACAAATCACCAATATACACTTATTATGAGAAATGCTTATGAAGTGCTTTTTTTTCTCTGCACTTACTACTGCATCAAGGCTTCACTTCCTGGATAACATGGTGATGTCACTTCCTGAATAACATGGTGAAGTCACTTCCTGGATAAAATGGTGATGTCACTTCCTGGATAACATGGTGATGTCACGACCTGACTCTTAGAGCTGTGCGAGCTGTGGCTTCTGGAGAGGATGATGGCAGAGGGGTGCTCAGTGTCCCTCCAGTCCCCTGTGTCCCTCAGTGTCCCTCTGCCATCATCCTCTCCAGCAGCCACAGCCCGCACAGCTCTGGGAGTCGGGTCGTAACTTTACCATTTTATCCAGGAAGTGAATCTTTGGTGCAGTAGTAAATGCAGGGAAAAAAGCACTTTAAGTGCGTAATAAATGTATATTGATGATTTGTATAATTTTTGGGGGGGCAATAAAATACCTTAAAATTTTCACCAGACCTCTCCTTTAAGGCTGGCATATGAGACTTCAGGCTCAATAAACCTTCACTCAAGTTTTCATAGCAACCATGTCATAGTCATGTGCATAGTTATGTGCACTGGAAACATCCTCTTTCTACAATGTGCAATGTACCTTGTATAGGAGGTCTCTTGTGTATAGCTGGACAATACTTCGATATTTAGGAGTGCTTACACATACATATTTCATCCAAATGTAAGTCTTTTTTGGTTGCTTTGCAGATGCCTTTTTGGACATAATTTTAGGACCAAAATATCACCCTATTGTTCCAATTATGGGCCTAATGTATATAACACGCCTCTATAGTTGTCTCAATAAACCTTGCAATAAACAAAAAGAATTTGATCAGATTTGAGGGGCAATAATTTTCTCTGCATTCACTGACAGTCTATTTTAGCCTTCCGATGATACCAAAACTTGGTAGTTTTAATTTTTTTTTCTAATAAATAATAATAAAAAAAAAAAAATATATATATATATATATATATATATATATATATATTTATTGGCATCACTTTTGCTTTGATAGAGGCTTTGGTCTCTTTTATTTATTTATTTATTAATTTTTTTAATTAAGGCAGTTGACCTTAAAGGGAACCTGTCACCCCCCGTGTCGGGGTGACAGGCTCCCGACCCCCATTAGAGCCCCCTATACTCACCTAATCCCGCCAGGTCCCGCTTCTGGAGGTGGTCGGGTGACGGAGATCTCAGCCGCTGCAGCCCGGTGCGCGCGCTGAGAGATGAGTCCAACACCCATAGAGAATGACGGAGCGCTGGGCTCGCCTGTCATTCTCTATGGGTGTTGGACTCATCTCTCAGCGCGCGCGCCGGGCTGCAGCGGCTGAGATCTCCGTCACCCGACCACCTCCAGAAGCGGGACCCGGCGGGATTAGGTGAATATAGGGGGCTCTAACGGGGGTCGGGAGCCTGTCACCCCGGCACGGGGGTGACAGGTTCCCTTTAAATAGGTATTCCAGCTTAAAACTAACTTGTCCAGAGGATAGGGGACAAGTAAGAGATTTGGAAGGGGGCGGGGTCCAAAATCCATACTCCTGGGTAATCTCCATATCAGAGAAAAAAAAATTATTGTGGTAAAGTTGAAAAAAAAAACACAATTTTTTTTTAATTGAAAAAACTGACATCTTATATATGTTCCTCAAGTTAGTACGATTACGACAATATGTAACTTGCATGACTTTTATTATATTTAATGGCTTTTAAAAAATTAAAACCTTTAAAAAAAAGGTTCCTTAAAATTGCTCTATTCCCATGCGTGTCATTTTTTGCGTTATGATGTGTTCTTTCTATCAGTACCTTCTTTGCATATATGCAACTTTTTGATAGCTTTTTATCAAAATTTCTCGAATAAGCTTTTAATTGACTTTAATATTCTGGGACTTTAGATTCGGGGAGTTTTAGAGGAAAACAAATTGTTTATTTGCTTTTGAACACATTGTTTGCTTTTGTTGCTTGTTTGTTTTTTCTTTCTTTATACATAATATCCCCATATAAATGAGCGCCATGTTTGACAATGTGGCCCAATGTACATCTTGTGCGATGTATGCAATCCTTGATCAACCGATCGAGGGTGCATACCATTGTGGGAGATGTGTGCATGTTGCTGGTTTGGAAGCCCAGATCCTGGATCTAAATGAGCAGCTGCAACGATTGAGATGCATTGGCAAACTGGAAAGGGGTCTGCTTCTCACTGAGCAAGCGCTCCAAGGGGTAGATGGGGGAGAGAGTGATAGCATGGAGGTACAGGAAGAAGAGGCAGCTAGTTGGGTCACCGTTAGAAAAAGGGGTAGAGGGAAGAGTGTGAGGGAGGCCAGTCCTGATCTGGCACACCCCAACAAGTTTGCCAAATTGGCGGATGAGGGGGATGTTGATTCAGGGGTGGCATTGCTGCAGCAGGACACTGCCTCTGAAGGCCAGGGGGGTGTCTGCTCCAGTAAGGTGGGAAACAGGAGTTCAGGGCAGGCCAGGCAGGTACTGGTAGTGGGGGACTCAATTATTAGGGGGACAGACAGGGCAATCTGTCACAAAGACCGGGATCGTCGAACAGTGTGTTGCCTTCCTGGCGCTCGAGTTCGTCACATCGCGGATCGGGCTGACAGATTACTGGGAGGGGCTGGCGATGACCCAGCAGTCATGGTGCACATTGGCACCAATGATAAAGTTAGAGGTAGGTGGCGGGTCCTTAAAAATGATTTCAGGGACTTAGGCAGGAAGCTTAAAACTAGGACCTCCAAGGTGATTTTTTCCGAAATATTACCTGTACCACGAGCCACACCTGAGAGACAGCGGGAGATTAGGGAGGTAAATAAGTGGCTCAAGAGCTGGTGTAGGATAGAGGGGTTTGGGTTCATGGAGAACTGGGCCAACTTCTCGGTCGGTTACAGGCTCTACGGTAGGGACGGGCTGCATCTCAATGGGGAGGGTGCAGCCGTGCTGGGGGAGAAGATGGCTAAGAGGTTGGAGGAGTGTTTAAACTAGGGACCGGGGGGGAGGGCAACTACAATATAGTAAGTAAAGACAGAGTAGATGGAGAGCTGGGCCTAGATTATGGAACTGGGGGTGGAGCGGCGGGAGCGGTTAGAATAGTCACTAGTGATAAAAGGAAAGGGAATATGGACAAATATATTAAATGTATGTATACTAATGCTCGAAGCCTCACTAATAAAGCTGAGGAATTAGAACTCATAATGGTTGAAGAGAAATATGATATAGTGGGGATAAGCGAGACATGGCTGGACGAGACCTATGACTGGGCCGTTAATATCCAGGGTTATAGTCTATTCAGAAATGACCGTAAAAATAAGAAAGGGGGAGGGGTCTGTCTATATGTTAAATCATGCCTTAAGCCTATTCTGCGGGAGGATATATGTGATGATAATGTGGAGTCTCTTTGGGTAGAAATAAGGGGAGGGACGAAGATTAATAAAATTCTTATAGGAGTGTGTTATAAACCTCCAAGTATAGTGGAAGAATCAGAAAATCTTCTTATAAGACAAATAGATGCGGCAGCGAAGCAGGGGGAAGTCATTATTATGGGGGACTTTAACTACCCAAATATCAACTGGAAAGCAGAAACGTGCAGCTCCAGAAAGGGAAGCGTGTTTTTGGAAATAGTAAAAGATAATTACCTTTCCCAACTAGTAGAGGAACCAACAAGAGGGGGGGCCCTTCTGGACCTGATCTTAACCAATAGGCCCGACAGAATATCAAAAATAGAGGTGGGGGGTCACCTAGGTAATAGTGACCATAACATAGTAAGTTTTCAATTATCCTTCAATAAAATTATTAGTAGAGGGGCTACAAAAACATTAAATTTCAGGAAGGCTAATTTCCAAAAACTAAGAGAGAACCTTGGGAACATAGACTGGGACAATGCTTTCAGAAATAAAAGTACACAAGAGAAATGGGACATATTTAAGAGCATCCTGGGTAAATCGTGTGAACGACACATACCATATGGGAATAAACGTAGTAGAAATAAGAGAAATCCAATGTGGTTAACTACAGCTGTAAGGGGTGCAATAAATGATAAGAAACAAGCATTCAGACAACTAAAACAAGAAGGTAGTGGGGAAGCATTGAGCAACTATAGACAGAAGAATAGAATGTGTAAAACACAAATAAAAGAAGCAAAAATAGCAACAGAAAGAAGGATAGCCACAGAAAGTAAAACAAATCCCAAAATGTTCTTCACCTATATAAATAACAAAAGACTTAAAACCGAAAATGTTGGTCCCCTCAAAAATAATCTGGGTGTAATGGTGGAGGGGGAAGAGGAAAAGGCCAATCTACTAAATACATTCTTCTCTACTGTATTCACAGAGGAGAATCCCATAACAGACGATATGACTAGGGATAATGTTAATCCTCCCATAAATCTCACCTGCCTAACACAACAAGAAGTGGGGAAACGCCTTAAAAACATTAAAATCCATAAGTCACCGGGACCAGAAGGTATCCATCCTAGAGTTTTGCAAGAATTAAATACTGTGTTGGACAGACCGTTATTCCTATTATTTAAAGATTCTATTACGACAGGGATTCTTCCACAGGACTGGCGCATAGCTAATGTGGTACCAATATTCAAGAAGGGGTCAAGGAGTGATCCTGGAAACTACAGGCCCGTAAGTCTAACATCTATAGTAGCTAAAGTATTTGAGGGGATTGTAAGAGATGCTATACTGGAGTATCTTAATGAAAATAATCTTATGACGCAGCACCAGCATGGATTTATGAGGGATCGGTCCTGTCAGACTAATCTGATCGGCTTCTATGAAGAGGTAAGTTATAGACTGGACCTGGGGGAGGCTGTGGATGTTGTGTATCTGGACTTTTCAAAGGCATTTGATACTGTGCCGCATGAAAGGTTGGTCTACAAAATGAGGATACTGGGACTCGGGGAAAAAGTATGCAAATGGGTAAGTAACTGTTTGTGTGATAGAAAACAGAGGGTGGTCATTGATGGAAAATATTCAGATTGGGTTTTAGTTACTAGTGGGGTACCACAGGGGTCAGTGTTGGGTCCACTTCTTTTTAATATTTTTATTAATGATCTTGTGGAGGGGCTACAGAGTAGAATCTCCATTTTTGCAGATGATACTAAACTGGGTAAAGTAATCAGTACAGAGGAGGATAATATCATATTACAGAGGGATTTGGAGAAGCTAGAGGCTTGGGCGGAGAAATGGCAAATGAAGTTTAATGTGGATAAATGTAAGGTTATGCATTTGGGCCATAGAAATAATAAGTACAGTTATGTGCTAAATAATAAAACACTGGGTAAAACTACTTCCGAAAAGGACCTGGGGGTATTGGTGGACAGTAAACTCAACTTTAGTGATCAGTGCCAGGCAACAGCTGCCAAGGCTAATAAAATAATGGGGTGCATCAAAAGAGGTATAGATGCTAAAGATGAGAACATAGTTTTGCCTCTTTATAAATCACTGGTCAGACCACACATGGAATACTGTGTACAGTTTTGGGCACCGGTATATAAGAAGGACACAGCTGAACTAGAGCGGGTGCAGAGGAGGGCAACAAAGGTCATTAAGGGAATGGGTGGGTTACAGTACCAGGACAGGTTATCACGCTTGGGGTTATTTACGCTAGAAAAAAGACGTCTTAGGGGCGATCTGATCACAATGTACAAATATATGAATGGACAGTACAGAGATTTTTGTAGTGGTCTTTTTACTCCTAGGTCTGTAACAATGACAAGGGGGCATCCTCTACGTCTAGAGGAAAGAAGATTTCATCATCAGCATCGACGCGGGTTCTTTACTGTACGAGCGGTAAGACTGTGGAACTCTCTGCCACATGATGTTGTCATGGCTGATTCATTAAATAAGTTCAAGGGAGGCCTGGATGATTTTCTTGAAAAATATAATATTACAAGTTATGGGCATTAGATTTCTGGTGATACGTTGATCCGGGGATTGTTCTGGTTGCCATTGCAGTCGGGGGAGGGGGGGGGGAGTTTCTCCCTGTGGTGGGGCGTTTGTCTTCTGCCCCATAGGGGTTTTTCGCCTTCCTGGATCAACACAGTAGGATTCTCCTAGGTTGAACCTGATGGACTCTTGTCTTCTTTCAACCTTATTTACTATGTTACTATGTAAGCACGCAGCGATAGCAAACATGTTTATTTTTTTAATTTTGTTTATAAAATAGGAAAAGGGGGTAGATTCAGACTTTTATTAGGGGAGGGGATTTTGTTTTTATTATTAAAAAAATGTTGTTTCTTTTTACACCCCTGGGGGACTCCTAGTATAACCACAGTGATCTCTCATTGAGATATATGCAGTATAGATATACTGCATAGATCAATGAGATCAGTATTCTATTGCTCTCGGCTGCTGCTGCAGCATTATGTGTCCCTAGGTAGGTACTGTATGCCCCCTGCATCAGGATTTTCCCCAAGCCAGGTATGCCTGCTGCACCCTTATGTGCCTTTAGCCAGTTATGTCCGCTGCACCCTTATGTGCCCCTAGCCAGGTATGTTCCCTGCAGCCTAATGCGCCCCTAGTCAGGTATGCTCTCTGGAGCTAAATATGCCTTTTGCAGACAGGTATGCCCCATGGAGCTGGATATGCCCCTAGCCAGGTATGCCCCCTTGCAGCCAGATATGTCCCCATGCTACCACATATGTTCCTACATAGCTATATATATCCCTTTGAAACCATGTATCTCCCCTCTTGTAGCCAGATACATGTCTCTATACTGCATAGATCTCAATGACAGATCAGAGCAGTAATACTAGTAAGTGTATAAAAAAAAAGTTTTAAAAGTCTACCGCTCTTAATGGAGCGGTAGACTGTGAGAATACTTTGTACAATAGCTGATCATAGACTGTAGACGTGACAGAACAGAATCTGCGTTAAGAACCTTTGGAGTAGAGGAGCTGAGCTGACTCGGTTGTGTGCTGAGAAACAGAGTGAGTTGAGAACAGTAGAGAGGAGTTTGTGCTGCAAGTTCAGAGTAGTGGAGAGGAGTTTATACCGAGAGTCCCAACCCAGGGTAGAAATGTGCTCTGCCAGAACTGTAGTAGAAGAAGAAGCAGAGTACTAAAGAATACTTGAAAGTAGAAAGAAACTTGTGCCCATGTTTCAACCTTTGCTGTCGTGATACCACCTGTTGACCTACAGTGTCGGGTGACCCGTCCAATTAGGGTGAAACAAGCCCCAGACCTTGTTACTTGAGTTGAGCAAGGTGGCCAAGTTTACCTGATTACACCTGCGCTGCGAGATAGAGTACGTAGGCTTGTAGCAACTTTGCTCTATCCGGATCAGTTCCTCTTGTTTCAGTATACTGTGTTGCATTTTTAGAATTGTTCATGGCGTTGGTGCGGGTGTTCTCTAACTTGTCCTCTCCTGAGTGACTTAGCACTGCATACTAGGAATAGGTGTAGCTTTTGGAGAAAAACTCTGTGTCTCCCATATGCGTCTATCTACTACCACGAACTAGACTAGACTACACGCGACTGACTAAGTAAAGGCCTGTACTTCCTCTCCCCATGTGACAACTTAATAAAGTAGGTGTAATGTCCCCTGTGAGTGGTGGAGAAGAAAGTGTAAAGAAAAAAGGAGAATAGAGATAGGTGAAGAAGAGAAGAGGGCTCTCATTGGTGTGCAAATTACAACAACCAATGACCCTTTGTTCACTACAGCTGTGCCATATACAAGTGCATATACGGATAATAGTGACATCTTGTGGTAAAACTTACGTACTACTTCAATACCATGTTAACTTGAAGCAAAGACTTTTGTGAGGGGTGTAAAAACTAGTAACACCTGTGGTGGGACACCACACAAGCCAGGTATGCCCCATTGCTGCCAGATATGTCCCCTGGAGTCACATATGCCCCTTGTAGCCAGATATGCTTTCTGTAGGTGGGTATGCCCCTTTCTGATAAGTAATGATCCTGCAATCAGATATGTCTCTTAATGCCCAGTATTCCCCCTGCAGCTGGATATGCCCCTAGCAAGGTATGCCCCCTGCAGCATGATGTTCCCCTAGCCAGATATGCCCCCTGCACCCTAATGTGCACCTAGGCAGGTATTCCTTCTGCAGCCTAATGTGCACCTAGCCAGGTATGCTTTATGCAGCTAATTATGTCTCTTCCAGACAGGTATGTCCCATGGAGCTGGATATGCCCCTAGCCAGGTATGCCCCCTTGCAGCCAGATATATCCCCATGCTGCCACATATTTCCTCATGTAGCCAGATATGTCCCTTTGCAGCCATGTACATGTCACCTTGCACCCAGATAACCCCCCATTGGCAGATACATGTCCCCTTGCAGGGAGATACATGTACCCTTGAAACTAGATACCCCATAGCCCGATACATGTCTCCTTATAGATATATGGCCCCTTGTAGGAACATATTTTTGCTCTTGTGTCAGGGTTGTGCAGAAGGCTCTAAAGCAGGAAGAAAGGGGCTGGTGGGATGAGCTAGGGGAGGGCAGGCTCAGAGCCGTCATTGAGAACGAATCAGTGATGCTCCTGAGAATGTGTGTCCGCTCTCCTTCCGTTCTGCAGCAGCATCACCAGGGGGAAGAAGGAGAGGCAGAGGGACCTCAGGTGGTGGTAGAGGCCGTGGGGACTTGCCTTTTTTAGACAAGAACTACCTTGTTCCTTATCCCCTGCGCAACAGGAAACAGTACGATTAAATAGTGACCTCCAGGTGCTTAATTTGTCAAAACGTCGCCTCTCTGAAGCAGAAATGTGTGTACTGAGTAGAGGTTTGGGATTTGTGCCCACTGGCTCTTTCAATAAATTTAATTTGGTGAAGGATCTCCACCTGTTCGCATGAAAATTGCACTGGTACAAGTTCCTTCGGTTAAAAGAGAAACAGAAATGCCAGGAACTGGGACTCCCAAGAGATGTCCTGGAAGGTGTGAACATATTGGTGGACCTTTCGAATGAAGGTGAAAGGGCTAGTGGGCAGGGCCCATTTACCATTTTAAAGAACAAAAGTGTGAAAAAGCCTCCATGTAGTGAGATCTCTTGTGTTGATCTCTTGTGTTTTTGTGGATCGGGTTATGAGAGATTTGGAGCATGTGAGGAACAATCATCCCCATAACCTAACTAAGGATGAGTTAGATGCGGTAAAAACTCTTGAGTCAGACAAGTCAGTAGTAATAAAGTCCTCTGACAAAGGAGGCAAAATTGTCCTGATGGACACTGACCAGTACCGCACTATGTGTATGAACTTGTTATCATCAGCAGATTGTTAAGAAGTTCTACAGAGTAATCCCACTCAGATGTATTTATCAGAACTAAAAGGTCTGAATGAGAGAGGAAGAACAGCCGGATTAATAAGTGATGAAGAGGCCAACTTTCTTGTACCTAATTTTCCTAGGGTGGCGACATTTTATTCGCTACCTAAGGTACATAAGGGGACTACACCCCTAAAAGGCAGGCCAATTGTCTCGGGTGTGGGGTCCTTGTCACAAAATGTTGGCATCTATATTGACAAGGTCCTCCAGCCTTTTGTTACCGGCTTACAATCATACACCAGTGACACTACTGATCTCTTGAGTAAACTAGATGGGATTACCCTGGAGGAAGGTACGCTGTTGGCCAGCATTGATGTGAAGGCTTTGTATTCTTCCATTCCCTATCATGCTGGCCTGGCAGCTGTGAAATACTTCCTCCAAACTAGGGGATGTCAGTATGATGCTCACAGTTGCTTTGTTCTAGATCTCCTTGAATATACCCTCACGAGAAATTATTTTGTGTTTGATGGGAGGTTCTTCCACCAACTCAGAGGGACCGCCATGGGGAGCTCGTGTGCCCCGGCTTACGCAAATCTCCTTCTGGGTTGGTGGGAGGAGTCCATAGTGTTTGTAGAGGACAACTCCCATTTTACAGACAAGGTGGGCCTTTGGGCCCGCTTCATTGATGATATATTCTTGACATGGAGCGGGTCCAAAAAAGACTTTGCAGACTTTGTGGCAAGACTAAAGACTAATGAGGTGGGTTTAAGATTCACATATAAGGTACATGATACAAGATTACCTTTTTTGGACATTCTGATTACCAAAAATGAATTGGGAGGGCTAGATACCACGGTATTTAGAAAACTCACCTCAACCAATGCGCTACTCTCTTGGCAAAGCCATCATCCTCAGGCCCTGAAAGCCGGTATACCAAAGGGGCAATATTTGAGGATGAAAAGAAATTGTTCTACCCCCTTGGAGTTCAAACGACAAGCTGATGACCTACGCAATCGTTTTACAAGTAGGGGTTATCCTGATGATATTTTACGCAGGGCTTATCAGTAAGCTAGGAGGGTGGATCGCGCTCATCTTTTGGTACCACACCAGAAGCCTGATAGTGAGAACACAACGAGACTCATTGCGACATTTGATGGAGCAAGTAACCAAGTGAGGAGAATTATAGAGAGACACTGGGACATTCTCCTCCTGGATCCCAATCTCCAAGATACTGTGGCCCAAAGACCACAGGTAACATTCAGGAGGGGGGAAAGTCTCAAGGACCGACTTATTAAGAGTCATTTTGAGGGCCGAAGGGGACCAGGCACCTGGCTGGACAGACAGGAGCAGGGGTGCTTTAGATGTAGTGGCTGTGTAGCCTGTGCCCACATTGAGAAGTGTAAGCACTTTGAGAGTAGAGTAACTGGAAAACGTTTTGTAATCAGGGACTTCATAAACTGTCGCTCGAAGGGAGTGATTTATAAAGTGACTTGCTCTTGTGGATTGGAATACGTGGGCAAAACCTGTAGGGAGTTGAGGAGGAGGGTGGGAGAACACCTTAGGGACATTTGGAGAAAAGCAGACAAGCCATTAGCTAGACATGTGAACAGTATGCATGGTGGAGACGTAAGAGAGATAAAATTTGTCGGGATTGAACTGGTGAAGCCAAACCCCAGAGGGGGAGATTGGGATAGGTTGATTCTGCAGAGAGAGACACAGTGGATTTTTAGGTTGCAGACCATGGCACCGAAGGGCCTTAACCTCTTAAGGACGGGGCCCTGTCAGGAACCGGTGACACCAGACACACAGAGACAGTGAGCCCTAAGCTCAGCCCCGCCCACTGACTCTACTTACTTGCCCCCCTAGGCTAAACCCTAGGGCAGCAACTGGGCGGCGGTCCCTGTACTGGCTTGGTGGGACAAAAAGACAAGACAGACAGACAAAACACAATGAGAATGGTCAGGAATCCGGGTCACAACGGTCTGGCAGCAAAGGTACAAAATCAGGATCCAAAAGAGTAGTCAGAAAACAGGCAATAAGGTCAGGGGCAGGCGGCAAACAAGGGAGGTCAAAAATACTAAGCAGGAGTCAGGAGAAACCAGAAAACAGAACACACAAGCAGGCAGAGACTAAGTCAATAACCGGCAAGGCACAGGCAGAAGCTGAAATCTTAAATAGGACACCAGGAACCAAGTCCACAAGATGATAGGAGGGACCAGCTGTCAATCACTGAGGCAAAGGCAGGTTAACCGTTACATGACCAGAGGAAACTTAGAAGCACAGACACGGGTGGGGCAGGGAAAACAATTAGCAGACCAGAAGAAATAAGACATAGTTCAGACAGGGCAAGAACAAGGCAAACAAAACACAGAATAAATGGAAGATTATGGCCAAAATCGCAGTCTTTGGCGCAGAGGTCGAATCTTCGCAGCAGAGGGTGGCACTGATGCCTTTTCAGGCGCAATCATGACAGGCCCATTTTCGTTTTTGCGTTTTTGTTTTTTCCTCCTTGTGTTTAATAGGCCAAAGCATTTGCATTTTTCCACCTAGAAACCCATATGAGCCCTTATTTTTTGCGTCACTAATTGTACTTTGCAATGGCAGACTGAATTTTTGCATTAAGTACACTACGAAATCAGAAAAAAATTCAAAGTGTGGTGAAATTGAAAAAAAAAAACGCATTTTTTTATTTGGGGGAATTTTGTTTTTACGCCATTCACCCTGGGGTAAAACTGACTTGTTGTGCATGTTCCTCAAGTCGTTACGATTAAAACGATATATAAAATGTATAACTTATATTGTATCTGATGGCCTATAAAAAATTCAAACCATTGTTAACAAATATACGTTCCTTAAAATTGCTCCATTTCCAGGCT
Organism: Dendropsophus ebraccatus; assembly: GCF_027789765.1. Classification (NCBI taxonomy): domain Eukaryota; kingdom Metazoa; phylum Chordata; class Amphibia; order Anura; family Hylidae; genus Dendropsophus; species Dendropsophus ebraccatus. The sequence goes on from NC_091465.1 coordinate 21,879,364, forward strand.
TATAGCGCTTTTATCCTTTGGTCTATGGGGCTGTGTCAGGTGTCATTTTTTGCGCCATGATGTGTTCTTTCTATCGGTACCTTGATTGCGCATATACGAGTTTTTGATCGCTTTTTATTACATTTTTTCTGGATTTGATGCGACCAAAAATGCGCAATTTTGCACTTTGGGATTTTTTTGCGCTGACGCCGTTTATCGTGCGAGATCAGGAATGTGATTAATTAATAGTTCGGGCGATTACGCACGCGGCGATACCAAACATGTTTATTTATTTATTTATTTGTTTACTTTTATTTAAAACCTGGGGAAAGGGGGGTGATTCAGATTTTTATTGAGGGAGGTGGCTTTTTACTATAACCAACACTTTTTTTTTTTTTTTTTTTTTTTTTTTTTTTTTACACTTATACTAGAAGCCCCCATGGGGGACTTCTAGTATATATACTTTGATCTCTCATTGAGATCTCTGCAGCATAGATATGCTGCAGAGATCCATGAGATAGGCACTCGTTTACTTCCGGCTGCTGCAGCCGGAAGTAAACGAGTGCCGAGCCGGGGACGGCGCCATCTTGGATGAGTCCCCGGCCGGCATCAGTAACGGAGATCTCTCCTCCGGGACAACGTCCAGGAGGAGCGATCTCCCCCACTAGACACTAGGGAAAGGTTGCCTCCGGTAATCGGAGGCAGCTGTCAACTTTGACAGCTGCCTCCGATTAGCTAATTAGCGGGCACGGCGATCAGACCGTGCCCGCTAATAGCGGCGGTCCCGGGCTACACGCGGCACCCGGGACTGCGCCGATTCAAAGCGGGGTCGCCCCGCGGCCCCGCTTTGAAGTGCTAATGAGGACATATGACGTACCGGTACGTCATATGTCCTTAAGAGGTTAATGAGCAGTTGAGTTTTGCCTGCTTTTTATGAATTATCCTCAAATATGCCTGTTGTCATCTATTCTCTCCCTTTTACAAATATGTTCTCCTCTATGTGTTCTATATTCTGTACTCCTTCTATACTGTTGTGTAGTACTGCATCCGGATAATTATTTAAGTCCCTGTTTATAGTTCTTTTAATTTATCCCATCTTTTTATTCCTTCTCACTAAAGCAGAATATCGGTTTACTTAGGGTTAACAAAGAGACCTATCAGGTGTCCGTTTTTAAGTCATGTGTCCAACTTGCTACTTACATGTACTGTAAATCCTAAAACATCTTTTCTAATTTATAAATATCTTCTATGTATACTTCTAACTGTCTGTGTTCACTCATATCAGTGGGTTTTTTTTTGCGGGAGGCTGTACTTAAAGAGCCTGGTAACGGCCTATTGTTTTTGCATAGTAAGTTGCGAGGGGCGGAGATAGTGAAGTCACGAGTCCCTTAGGCAACGCCTGACGCCGCCTGGGATATGCGCGCGGCCCACCGGATGTGACGTTGAAGTCCACGGGAAGTTGAGCCGGCGTCCAGGAAGCGTGGAGTATTGCGTTCAGGCAAAGGTAATTATAAAAGTAACCCTGCACTAGACGATACCATGGACCGCTAGGATAGTCTGTAGATAGCCACTGCACCAGACTGTGCCACTGCAGAAACGGCCAAGAGCAGGTGCAATAGCTTATAACTGCCTTATTGGCATACATATAGCATACAGCTTTTTAGCCATTTGGGCCTTTTTGTATAATTTGTGCAATAACGTGCCAATCGCCCACTGGTAGTGGCACACTAATATAGCACTTTACTCATTTTTTCTGCACTAGGCACTTTTGTGATCACCACTGTGATCTAAGATTAGTAGGTACTCTCATGATATTGCATGACCTATTACTATATAAATCTACCCATTTTTTGTTTCCATAATTTCCCCTGATGATAATTGGCAAATCCAATAGAAACGAGCCACGTCGGGATGTGGACTTAGGGTTTTTTTTAGGGAGTGTTTTCCAAGGGGTAGTTCGGGGCAGGGGTCGCCCTTTTTAGGGCGAGTGCTCCGACAGACCCTGTGCGAGCAGGGGTAGTAGCTAGTGATGAGCGAATACTGTTCGATCGAATAGATATTTGATCGAATAGTAAGATATTCAAATATTCGATATTCGTACGAATATCCTGCGAATATTCGATAAATATTCGATAAGCGTTCAAATCCTCCAGCTTCCGGATTCACCCTCCAAATGGTCAAATAGATGTTTTTCACTAATCGAATACTTGTTCCCATAGACTTTAATGGGATCGAATATTCGATCAAATATTCGAATATTCGCGTGATATTCGTACGAATATCGAATATTCAAATATCTCACTATTCGCTCATCACTAGTAAAAGCATACTCACACAACTAGGGGCGTCTAGGGAGAGCTATCCTGACAGCCCGGCATCTTGGTGTACCCCTGTCTTCTATCAAGTTGGACTCCTAAGAGAGAAACACTGAATTGACCGTGGAGTGGATGAGATTGAACTATTTATTTCTCCTATGTACCACATAGTTTGAGTTATAGTGTTGATTGAGTCCAACGAGTGCCACGATATTGGTGAGTGGCTATACAGATGTTTTCATTTTCTGGTGAGCAACACGTTTGTGGTATATAATTGTTTGTGGAGTGCTTTCTATTTTTAATATTAACCCTTAGGGGACACAGCTAGTTTTGGTGTTTATGACACGGCCAAATTTTTCAAATATGACATGTGTCACTTTATATATTAATAACTCTGGAATGCTTTTACCGATCCTTGTGGTTCCAAGATTGTTTTTTCGTGACATGTTCTACTTTATGTTAGTGGTACATTTGGGCCGATACCTTTAACTTTTTTTGTGAAAAACTCCAAAATGTTGTGAAAAATTGAAAAAAATTGCATTTCTCTAAATTTGAAAGTCTCTGCCAATAAGGAAGATAGCTATGCCACAAAGGTTATTGATTAATTCACATCTATAACATGTCTACTTTATGTTGGCAGCATTTGGTGGGCATGCTTTAACTTTTTTAGGATTTTAGAGGCCGTAATAGTTTATTAGCAATTTTCTAAATTTTTGTGAAAATTTAAACTCAGATTTTTTTAGGGACCAGTTCAGTTTTGAAGCATATTCCAGAGGCCTGTATACTAGAAACCCCCATAATCCCCCCCATTTTGAACTCTTCACCCTTTGAAGTATTCAAATTGAAATTTAAAACAGTTTTTAACCCTTTAGGCATTTCACAGGAATAACTGCAAAGTAGGTGTGAAAAGTAAAAATTTCCACTTTCTTTGCAGACATTGCAATTCAATCCTATTTTTTTCATACCAAACCAGCTATAAAAAGTAAAATGCAATAAAACATTTATTCCTCTGAATCTGCAGTTTTTATAAATACCCCATTTGTGGACATAAAGTGTTGCACAAGCACACAACATGGCTCAGAAGAGAGGGAGCACCCTTTAAATTTTGGAGTGTGGATTTGGCTGGAATAAATGTAGGAGACCATGTTACAGTTACAGAGCCCCCCTAGTGCCGAGACAGTGGGAACCCCCCACAAGTGACCCCATTTTGAAAACTATACCCCCTAAGGAATGTAACAAGGGGGGCAGCGGGCATTTGGACCCTACAGGTTTTTCACAGTTTTTTGCAAAAGTGGACCGTGAAAATGAAAAATCACATTTTTCACACTTTGAAAAATCACATTTTTCACACTTATGCATTGGTGAAACCCCAAATTTTTCAAATTTCCAAAAGCTTGGAGGAGAAAAAGCCCCCCCAATATTTGTAAAGCAATTTTTCCTGAGTACGGAAATACCCCATTTGTGAACGTAAATTATTGTATGGGTGCACAACAGGGTTCAGAAGAGAAGGAGCACCTATGTCTGTGTGCACTACTGCTGTAGCAGTAAATGCACGGACATTTACTGACACTTACTAACGGACGCGGACTGACGTTTACTCACACTTACTAACGGACACTGACTGACACTTACTAATGGATGCTGACTGACGATAACTAACTGACACTGACTGATGCTCAGTAACGGACACTGACAGACTCTTACTAATGGATGCTGGCTGACACTTACAGAAGGTGACTGACGCTTGCTGACACCTGCTAATGGACGCTGACTGACTCTTACTAACGGACATTGACTGATACTGACGCTTACTAACGGACACTTACTGACACCGACACTTACTAACGGACGTTGACTGATACTGACAGACGCTTACTGAAGCTTACGCTTACTAAAGGACGCTGACTGATGCTTACTAACGGACGCTGACTGATGCTTACTAACGGACGCTGCCTGGCGCTTACTAACGGATGCTGCCTGGCGCTTACTAACGGATGCTGACTGACGCTTACTAACGGACGCTGACTGACGCTTACTAACGGACGCTGACTGACGCTTACTAACGGACGCTGACTGACGCTTACTAACGGACGCTGACTGACGGACACTAACTAACTGATCTCCCTTATTACCGGGAGATCACTGGGGAGGGGGTACTTTTTATTAAATGTGTGTGTGTGTGTGTGTGTGTGTGTGTTTTACAATATATGGATGCAGGCTCTGATTTCCTCACAAAGTCAGGGATCAGAGCCTGCATCCATGATCAGATACTGTGATTGGCAGCTCTGATCACAGAGCTGCCAATCACAGTATATAGCAGCATGTACCAGCGTCATTACACAGACGCTGGTACATGCTGCTGCAGCAGGAGGGGGTCACAGCAGAGATCGCTCCTTCCCCCTCCTTGCAGCACTGGCTCTCCGGTCCCGGAACCCACTCTGAGCTCCGGTATCCGGCGAGCTAGTGATGCTGCAAGGAGGAGGGGGATGGAGTGACCACGGCTGTGAACCTCCGGTGAGCAGCAGCGGCGGCGGTGGTGGGTGGGTGGTATGGATAGGGGGCAGGATGTCACAGCAGCAGGGGGAGGATCGGGGGAGGATACATCAAGGGAGGGGGAGGAACGGAGGACACGGATCAGGGGAGGACGGAGGACACAACATCACGGGAGGTGGTGGGGTACGGAGGACACAGGACACGGGAGGGGGGGTACGGAGGACACAGGACACGGGAGGGGGGGTACGGAGGACACAGGACACGGCACCGGGGGGGGGATCAGAAACACACGGCAGCGGGGGGCGGACACGGTGCGGCAGCAGCTTCCCCCGGATCCCGGAACTCGACAGAGACCGGGACCGGGGGTTTACTGCTTATTTCACTGTCATCCGTGGATCGTTACCGATCCTCTGATGCCGGTGATTGGTTGTACTGGAGCCCTTCAGGGGCTCCAGTAGCAGCTACACTAAACTGTCAGCTATCAGCTGACAGTTTAGTTTCGGCTCCCGGTCACTGTTTATGTAAACAGTGAGCACCGGGAGCCGGGAAGTTATAGTACGTCCTGGTGCGGATAGTAACCTCCTGCCAGGACGTACTATAACGTCCTAGTGCGTCTATGGGTTAATATTATCATTAAAAGTGATGTTTTATTGGTGTTTCCCTATTTAGCTCTTTTGCTATTTTTGTTTTAGCAGCATCACCAGGCCTAACCCCTTGTGCAGAACACTTGGGAGAGGAAGGTTCGTGGAGCTGCAAAATAGACCCAATAGTCCTACTAGTGTAGCCATCATAGTTTAGCTGTTTAGTGCAGTTAGTTTAAAGTTCAGAGGAACATGAATTTTGGGCCAAAATTCTGCGAACCTCCTGAACCGAACTTTTGAAAAGTTTGCTCATTTCTACAGGAAAGGCTTTGTTCTTTTGAATAAACTGACCAAAACTGTTGAAGTGGCCACAAACCTTTATCAAATAGGCCCACTCTGGTTCTCTTTTTGCAACAAAGACTTTTTATTTTTTTTTGAACATGATGCAAGTTGTGTAACAGGCCGAGTACTTTTATCAATTACCCACGCACTGAGCCACAAAGGTTATTGGCAAACTGAAACACTAACTGGGTCAAGACTTACTGTAGTCACAAAGGGGGACATTTACAAAGCGTCCACCAGAGGCATATGCCAGGGAGAAGGTGCAGATTCGCCCCTTCTAACTTGTGTACGCCTCCCGTATGCCCCGCTTGCCCGATGGGCAGGCTGGGGGAGCTTTGGGGGCATGATTTACGCCTGCTCGCTAGCATAAATCATGATCAAAATCTATACCTGCTGGAAGAAGGTGTAGATTTCGCACACTGGGCACAGATTCGTGTGCCCGGCCGTGACGGCCGAGCGCCTCTTAGTGAATTCTGCGGGAAAAGGGGGTGGGGCCTAATATAAGACCGACCCCACATGTCACTTTTCTTACAGGGACAGCCAAGGCACTTAGTGGCTATTGGCTTCTTTTCCCCAAACCCTTGGCGTTCTGGGCCTCCTTGCTGCTGATCCACAGACATTGTGGCCCCCACAGCACTTATCATGTATGAACATTTTGCCCCCCATCTCTTCTCTCATAAATGTTCAGGGACCGAACAGTTCCTCAGCACAGATGACTGCACTGTTGTGCCCTGAAAGAGGCAGTTACTAAAATTTTTCCAGGCTATCTGTCCCTGCCTTCAGCAACAAAAGCTGGATCCGATCCTGAGAAACTGGGAGGAAAAACAGACGTAAAACCTTCTTACATAGTTACATAGTTAGTACGGTTGAAAAAAGACACATGTCCATCAAGTTCAACCAAGGAGGGGATGGATACAGGGAAGGCGGGTGAGTGATGGGAACATTCTATACATATGCTGGTTTGTTCTAAGAACTTGTCTAAACATGTTTTGAAGCCCTCCACTGTTTTTGCTGTGACTCATGGTCATGTGTTCTTATGGTAAAGAAGGCTTGTCGCCTCCGGAGATTGAACTTTTTTTTCTCCAGGCGGAGGCAGTGCCCTCTTATTTTTTTAAGGGGTTTTACCTGTAACATCTTTTCTCCATATTTCTTGTAGGGGCCATTTAAATATTTAAATACATTAATCATATCTCCCCTTAAATGTCTCTCCTAGAAACCATGCCGTTAATTCCATCCTTAAACCCTTCCTGCAACAGTCAGTGCATTTACGTTGTGATCCGGGAGAGGGGTTAGGAGAGGGGTCGTGCGGCACCGCCGCGATCCAGGGTGCTATGTGTAGCCCAGGACCACGGCTATTAGCGGGCGTGGTCCAATTGCTGCACCCCCAAATTATACATTTAAATGCAGCTGTCAAAACTGAGAGCTGCATTTAACCTCTTAATGACCGCAGGCGTATATGTACGCCCTGTGGCCGCCTCAGGGAGTTCAGAGAGGGGTCGCGCGGTCCGATCGCCGTGCCCGCTAATTAAGAATTCAAAGTTGACAGCTGCATCTGAATGCTTTATGCAGCCTCATCCCTGGTGTCTAGTGGGGTGAATCGTTGTCCCAGAGGAGCGATCCACACATCTCTCACCGGCCGGGGTCAGCGCCGTAATGACGCTGATCCCGGCTCGGCACTCATTTGCTTTCAGCTGCAGCAGCCGAAAGCAATCCAGTGCCTTTCTCATTGATCTATGCAGTATAACTATACTGTATAGATCTCAATGAGAGATCAGTATGCTTATATTAGAAATCCCCCAGTGTAAAAAAATAATAATAAAGTGTTGTTATTAAGAAAAAGCCCCCTCCCCTAATAAAAGTGTTAATCACCCCCCTTTCCCCATGTTATAAATAAAAATAAATAAATAAATAAACATGTTTGTTATCGCCGCATGTGTAATCGCCGAACTATTAATTAATCACATTCCTGATCTTGCACAGTAAATGGCGTAAGCGTAAAAAGAATCCCAAAGTGGAAAATTGCGCACTTTTTGTTGCATCAAATCCAGAAAAATTGTAGTAAAAAGCGTTCAAAAAGTCGCATATGCGCAATCAAGGTACCGATAGAAACATCACATAATGGCGCAAAGAATGACACCTCACACAGCCCCATAGACCAAAGGGTAAAAGCGCTATAAGCATGGGAATAGAGCAATTTTATGGAACATATTTTTGTGAACAATAATTTGAATTCTATACAAGCCATCACATAAAATAAAAGTTATACATGTTACAAATCTGTGTAATTGTACCGACTTGAGGAACATATATAACAAGTCAGTTTTACCCCAGGGCAAACGGTGTAAAACAAATACCCCCCAAATAAACAGAATTAGGGATGAGCGAACCAAACCGTAACGAACCAGATTCGTTACAAACTTTGCAAAAAGTTCGGTTCGTCACCAAACCGAACTTTGAGAAAGTTTGTAACGAATCTGGTTAAAATAACAATAACAAATACAATCAAAGACATCTTTAAAAAGTGATGCAAACACCTCTGGAATGCATCTGAGAAAGCAGGGAAACAGTATTAGAGGAATCGGCATTACGGGGTTAGCGATCCTCTGCAATAAGGCCGATGCCTCTAATGGTTAACATATTTAATTAATAGAACATATTTTCGTTGTAATAAAGTCACTTTCGTTGTTCAATAATTTAATTAAAACGATTCCATCATTGTGCAATTAAATATACTGTTAAAATAAATATATATATAAATAAATGTATATTTATATATATATATATATATATATATATATATTATTTTTTTACAGTATATTTAATTGCACAAGTATGGATTCGTTTAAATTAAATTATTGAACAACGAAATACATTTTATTACAACGGAAATGTGTTTTATTAATTAAATATTAATTATTACAGGAAGCTCTATTAAGCCATTAATTCATATACCCGGTAATAGAGCAAACTGTAATAATCAATACTTTACTTTAATTAAAACATCAAATGTTTCTTCTAATTATGCTATCACAATAGCATTATTAGAAGAAACATTTTGAAAGATATGTGCGCTCAGCTGATCAGCTGATCGGCTCAGCGCACATTTAGTGATTCCGCAGCACAGTGACTTCATTGTGCTGCGGACCAGCGAAGAGGACACATGGGGGTGGATATACAGCTCTCCCCACCCCCTCCCCAGCACTGCACCCATCCCAGCAAGGAAGGGGGGGGTCACTTAACTTGCTGGGATGGGTGCAGTCTGACATCTGTCTGGCCCCCAAGGGGTTAAGGGGGATGCAATGCATCCTCCCTTAACCCCTTGGGGGCCAGACTGTAAGCAGCGATCTGTAAGGTGCACAACACAACACAACACCGCTCACAATGATGGGTGTTGTGTTCCTGTTTGTGTGTTTTTTGTGTGTTTCTCCCTTTTTGTTTTTCAGATATCGGTATCCTGTGGATTACGTCGGATTCGGTGGACTATGTCGATGACCAGCGGCTGGTAATATTTAGGCTGGGGAGGGCATAAACCAATGGCTCTTCCCACCCTGGTGTTGCCAGGCTGCTGTCGCTTGGTTTTTAACCCGGCTGGTTATGAAAATAGGGGGGACCCTACTCGTGTTTTTTTTAAATAAATAAATAATTTAAAAAAAAAACGAGTAGGGTTCCCCCTATTTTCATAACCAGCCAGGTTAAAAACCAAGCGACAACAGCCTGGTAACACAAGGGTGGGAAGAGCCATTGTTTTAGGCCCTCCCCAGCCTAAATATTACCAGCCTGCTGCCGCCCCAGTCCAGGAGCGCCAATTTTGGCGCTCCGGGACCACTGCCACCCGGCTCTTCCCAGTACCCCTGGTGGCATTGGGTACTGGGGTAATAATGGGGGGTTAGTGTTAGCCATTTTATACCGGCTAACACTAGGCCCCGACTTAGTAATGGATTCCGTCTATTAGACGGCTTCCACTACTAGTCCACCGTATCCGACGTAATCCACAGGATACCGATATCTGAAAAACAAAAAGGGAGAAACACACAAAAAAAAACCACACAAACAGGAGCACAACACCCATCATTGTGAGCGGTGTTGTGCTCCTTACAGTATGCAGCATCTTTACAGATCGCTGCTTACAGTCTGCCCCCCAAGGGGTTAAGGGAGGATGTATTGCACAATGATGGAATCGTTTTAATTAAATTAGTGAACAACGAAAGTGACTTTATTACAACGAAAATATGTTCTATTAATTAAGTATATTAACCATTAGGGGAGGTGGCTCGGCATTATTGCCGATTTGCCGGCTATTTTTTTTTTTTTCACTATTTTTACACTTTGATTTTTTCCACTTTTTTCATTGTAATAGCAACTGCAACTACACGAAACTATACCCTATTACACTCCCACTATTGTAGCTGCAATTATTCAGCCGTTATTGCAAGGTTCGTTTTCGGTTCGGTTCGTCAGAACCCGAACTTCAGGAAAGTTTGGGGGATCGAACCGAACCAAACTTTTCAAAAGTTCGCTCATCCCTAAACAGAATGTCTTTTTTGTTCAATTTTACCACACGTTTATTTTTTTTTCTGGTTTTGCAGTGTACTTCATGGAAAAAAATTCATCCATCATTGCAAAGTACAATTAGTGGCGCAAAAAAAAAGGGCTTATGTGAGGTTCTAGGTGATTAAAAAGCAACTGCTATGGCCTTTTAAGCACAAGCGGAAATTGGCTCTGTCTTTAAAGGGTTAAATGTATTGTTTCCCCCTTTCCCTGGTGTCTAGTGGGGGGATCCCTTCTGCAGCAGATCAGAGGGGAATACAGCAATGATCTCATCGATCTCCCATAGAGATCACTGCAGTAATACTAAAAGTCCCCCAGGGGGACTAAAAGTTAAAGTATACAGTAAAATAAAAAAAAGTGTTTTATTAATAAAAAAAAATACCCTCCCCTAATGAAAGTTTGAATCACCCACCTTTTCCCATTTTATAGATAAAAATAAATAAATAACCATGTTTGTTATTGCCGCGTGCGTGATCGCCCAAACTATTAAATTATCACATTCCTGATCTCCCACGGTAAAAGGCTTAAGTGCAAAAATCCGCCAAAGAGCAAAATTGTCACATCAAATCCATAAAAAATTTGTAATAAAAAGTGATCAAAAAGTTGCATATACGCAATCAAGGAACTGATAGAAAAAACACATCAAGGCACAAAAAATGACATCTCACACTGCCCCATAGACCAAAGGATCAATTTCACTGCACAAATAATTTTCTTCTGGTTTCACAGCATACTTTATGGAAAAGTTAAAGGGGTAGTAAACAATTATTCACAAAATAATGTAATGTATGTTATGTATGTGAATGGCCCCCTTCCCCGTGTTTCCCCCCACCCACCCTACACCCGGAAGTGTGGTGCATTATACTCACCGCATCTCGGGTCAACATATCCTACTGCACAGTGCAAAAAACTAGGAAGTCTCTGACACCTTGCTACACCCTGATAACCACGACTGGGGCTCATGCTACCCACCTAGGACGGGTTCTACGACACTAGGGGACAGAAGGCGGTCAGACATTGTCCAAACGTGAGTATAAGTGTCACTTCACTTCACTACTTAGATATCTTCTATAGTTCTGGCAGAGTACAAGGCTACAATTGGGTATAGGGCTCCTTTGGCAAACTCCTCTCCTCTTCTCTCTACCTTCTACAAAGCACTACTACTACTTTTACTCTTCTCAAGCTCCTACCTCAAGTCAAGCACTCAAGCGTGTATCAAGATTATTATTGTCGGTAAAATGTGTACTGTTATCCTGCCAGAGTTATGCAGTAAAGTTGTTACATTTTTATACCAAACGCATGGGGCTCTGCCTATCTCTGTTTGCACCTATACACCCACCACCTTACACATTGGGTTATTTTTCCCCCTTCTGTAGCGGTACCGTCATCCCAGGTGGGTCAATTGCCACTCCAGGTTGCTGTGACAAGAGCCCATGGGACCTGCAGCAAACCCAAAAGGTTACCAGTCATTTTGGGAAATACAACCCGGCCACATACAAAAAAGCGGGTACCAACTTCACACCTGTGTGCTGGACTAGCATTGGCATTAAAAAAGAGGGAGAACTACAGCACTTCCCACAGAGCCCCTCTGGTCAATTGTCCGTATATAATAAAAAGGGAGAAAATTACATGCAATAGTTACCAGTCCCAGTGTCCTGTTGGGACAATATACAGTTGTACCCATTGCTAGCGGACATGCACGGAATTCGTGTGTGTATTTGCGCTTATGGACCATTGAAACTGCATTATTGAAGTAATGATCGACATGGATTGTGTATTTTGTGCTGATGTCTGGGACCTGAAGCTGATCGATATGGATTGTGCAATCTCCATTGATGAGCTGATGCTGGTGTGCGGGTTACGTATTCACTGAGCGGACTACTATCAAGAAGCCTAGATGTGACTATGTGGACGTGATGGTGATGATGCAGTGTTGTGAGAAGTACACCTACATAACATCTGTTGTAATGGACTCTTTACAGCGATCTACTATTTATTGCCTTTACGGGTTGAATGACACTTTTGTCTTTAGCGTGTGAGGTTGCTATGACAGCGATCACACAATTGGTCTGATATTGGCACATGCACAGTATGGGCTGCAGGACGATGGCGCCTGTGCATGATGCCCTCCTACCTCGCTCTGATGGTGATTATACCAGCTGGAGGCTAATGCTCCTGTGAGTGATTTTAACTCTTAATACACCTTTTTTATATCTAAATAAAGGAAATGTAGATGGGTTTTGTAACACAGGATTGTGAAGGGTTAATAGCGCCTGGCTATTCCCGGTCACCGGCCCCGGTCTGAGTCACTGGAGGCCGGCCTGACTGCCCGACCACAGTATGACAAAACCCCTCCCCTCTCTGATTCTTTTCATTGATTCTAATAGAGCTGTGTCACCGAAGGGAAGGCAGAATGTAACACTGGGGGATTTCCCGCCCCAGCACCGTTTTATTGATGTAAAAATCTTAAAATGATGTACTCGCTGGTACATTCGCTTTAAACAGAAGGGGGCCCAGTACTGACCCTTGGGTATACCACTTATAACCAGAGGGTACGATCTGGGTACGATCATTATGCCAGTTACAGACTGAACTTTCTAAACCCATAGACCTTAATTTACCCATCAGATGCCCATGAGGGACTGTGTCAAACGCTTTTACAAAATCTAGTTAAAATATATCCACAGCCGCCCTCCTATTGATGTTTTTACTCCCCTCTTCATAAAAACATATTAGAATTGGAATATTATTCTTGGGCCTTATTCTTATTCTTGGAAACTACATAATCATGTCAGTGACTGGGCTTATTGTTCGCAAAAGTGTGCAGGCTATCGGCCCGGGCGCGCCATTTGCCAGAAGAAACTTGCAACACAATCGGCTTTTACCTGGAAAGAACCTTCTTCCAAAACTTGCCTGTACTTTAAGAATGGATGTTATTGACTTTCCACCCATCTGTTGATTCCATTCGGGATGCCGCTACATACCTGGAACAAACTTCCAGCAGATGTGGTTGGTAATAGTGAGTGCAATACCATATTCATACTTATGGTGTTTGGGGGCAGCCTTCTCCACCGGTGGTACTGGCTGGGTTTTGGGGGGCATTTTGGGTTTGGTCCTGTGACATTGGGGTTGCAGGGCCATTCCATGGCCTCCCTTCCCTTCATGTGCACGCTTTGCGGGGTTAGTGGTGAAGAAATGTGATTTTGAAACTTTCTTTTAATTTTCATTTTACCTTTATAAATGCGGTTCAAAGTTCGACAAACCTGCGAACCAAAATTTTGAAATGTTTGTTCATCTCTGTATAAAAATATAAAGCATAAACAAACGTGGTTTAATCTAAATGAACCCAGCATAGCAAATATGCAATGTATGATGTCATTTCCCTCTGGCACCATTCACAGTGTGAATATTATTCTAATTTAAACAATCCTAATTCCAACAACCAAATTAATCTCTGGAGTATAATTTACCTAAATGGAAACTAAAATAATACAGTTGTTTTCCTCTGCTTGTATCAATAAACTACAACATGCACTTTTTTTTAATTCACAATGGGAGTTTTCATTGGAGTATAATAGTCAGATTCTGCCACTTGTTCTCTTTAGAAGAGATCTATCAGGTAAACAACAACAGGTATTGTACTTTTACTTTATTATATTAACCCCTTAAGGTCAAAGCCAATTTTCGTTTTTGCACTTTTGCTTTTTCCACTTTATGTTTAAAAGTCCATAGCGCTTGCATTTTTTCACCTAGAGACGTATATGAGCACTTATTTTTTGTGAAACCAATTGTACTTTGCAAGAACATGCATTATTTTTCCATAACATATGCTGCGAAACTGGAAAAAAATAATTTGCGCTGTCAAATTGAAAAAAAAAGGAATTTGTTTTGATTTCGGGGAGTTTTGCATTTACGCCGTTCGCCCTGGGGTAAAACTGAATTTTTGTATATGTTCCTCAAGTCATTACGATTACAACGATATATAACATGCATAACTTTTATATTATCTGATGGCTTGTAAAAAATTCAAACCATTGTTAACAGATATATGTTCCTTAAAACCGCTCTATTCCCAGGCTTACAGCGCTTTTATCCTTTGGTCTATGGGTCTGTGTGAGGTATCATTTTTTGCACCATGATGCGTTCTTTCTATCTGTACCTTGATTGCGCATATACGACTTTTTGATCACTTTTTATAAATTTTTTTCTGGATTTGATGCAACCAAAAATGCGCAATTTTGCACTTTGGAATTTTTTTGCACTTACGCCGTTTACCGTGCGAGATCAGTAATGTGATTCATTAGTAGTTCGGGCGATTACGCGCGCGGCGATACCAAACATATTTGTTTATTTATTTATTTATTTATTTAGATTTATAAAATCGGAAAAGGGGGGTGATTTGGACTTTTAATAGGGGAGGGGATTTTTTATTAATAAAAAAACATTTTTACATTAACTAGAAGTCCCCCTGGGGGACTTGTATATAAACAGCACTGATCTCTCATAGAGATCAATGCCGTGTATATACACAGCAAAGATCGATGAGATCGGTCATAGATTGCTTTGGCCTGCTGCTGGCCATAGCAATCTATTGCCGAGCCGGGATCAGCGTCATTCCGACGCTGAGGCCCGGCATGGGCAGAAGAACCGATCTCCCCCCCGTGATCGCATAGCGGGGGGGGGGGGGGGGAGATCCGTCCCACTAGACACCAGGGATGTGAGGTCTGAAGCCTCTAAGTGCAGCTCTCAGGTTTGACAGCTGCACTTAGAGGCTTAATTAGAGGCTTAGTTAGGGGCACTGCCTGGCTGCACATGTCAGCCGGGATCAGCCCGCTCTGAACACCCCCCGCGGCACCATGACTTATAAGATACGTCATGGGTCGCTAAAGGGTTAATTTTAATAATGTGTATCTTTGTTAAATGATAGATTAAAAAAATTGTAATGTACAATTGCTCTTACAATTGTGTTATTCCACCACTGGTGTTTTCTCTTCTCCTTTGCACCTGTCAAAAGTTCTCACTTCGGGTTAAGTGGTGGATAAGGTATATTGAATTTCCCCACTAGGTGTCAGTGTTTCTTATATGTATTCTATTGAACAGCTGAGGAAGTTCATGGGTTAATGTGTTATGTAATACCATGTGTTTGATGTTGACCATTAGGAGGTGCTCTCTCTCTCAACCTATCCTGGCTCTTTACACACACTTACCCTCTGTAGGAGGAGTTAGTTAGCTCTGTGTGGGAGGAAGCATGCAGTTCAGTTGAGTCTAGCCACGAGCGTGAACAGATGCAATTAGAGACCAACAGTTCTTTCAGTCAAACCAATATATCTATTATGCAGTGCTAAGCACACAACAGGGAGAGTAGTCACCAAGGAACACCCTGACCCACACTAGGAAAACGTCTAAACAGAGCAGGGCTGTATCCTGAACAAGATAGGAACTAGCCTCAGTAGGACAAAGCAACCAGTATATAAAGGTCTATGTATCCTACTGCGCAGTGCAGGTTATCGGGAAGACTTGAACACCTAGCTACATACAGATAACCAAGGCTGGGGCTTGTACGACCCTCCTGGGATGGGTTCTACGCTACCAGAGGGCAGAAGGTGGTCAGACAGTTTCTATACGTGAGTACAAGTATCACTTCAGTCAAGATATATCTCTCAAAGTTCCGGCAGAATACAAAGCTACACTGGGTAGGGGCTCCTCTGGCAAACTCCTCCCCTCTGCTCTACCCTTTACTCTACAAGCTAAAACTACCACTCTTACTTCTCTCAAGCACCTCCCTTAAGCACTAAGGTAAAGCATTCAAGTGGGTCAAGACTTATTATTTGTAAAACTGTGTACTGTTATACTTAAAAAAAGTTAGATTAAAGCTGTTATATTTTTTATACATTGCATAGGACTCTGTCACCTTCTTTCTGCACCTGCATCTATACACACACCACCGCACACCTTTGGTTATTTTTTCCCCCTTCTGTGGCTGGCGGTACCGACAGTGTGGGTGGGTCAGTTGCCACTCAGGACTGCTGTGACAGGAGCCCAAGGAACCCGCAACTACCCGGCAGGTTACTGACCATTTGGGGAACACAGCAAGCCATACAAACAAGCAGGTACCAACAACACACCTGTGTGCTGGACTAGCACTGGCATCACAACACTAGATGACTGGCTGAGCTCACAACCAGGCTAACCAACACAATCTATCACCTGCTAGCTACCATGACAGAATTGTCATCACGAGCAGGATTTCAACCTCACTTCTGCCTATTTTTATGATTTTTGTGAGTGTGGTGCAGAGTGCTGTCTGTCTGACCACCCAAAGCGTTCTTGCCCCAAAGATAACTGCCTTAACATAGGATCTAAAAGTGGCGGAGCTCCTCTTTTAGTGTAAGCGGGACTGTGATCAGTATTTTTCTTTGTCTTTGTCTTTCTTTGTCTTTGTTGTGCAGCCAGTCTACTTTTGCTGCGCCATCATTCTGAAAAGCCCACCCACAGAAGTGCGGGAAGATCCAGCAGGTTCCTGCCAAGTCTAAAGCACCGCCCCCAGGCAGGAAGTTCCTACTCCACCATCTTACTTCTCCATTTTGCAGTTTCACATTCACCCAGCTGTGTATCACAAGCCCCATACAGAGCTGTATGCCAGTTAGACACCTTTACACCTGCGGATGCAGAGCATATTATAATGGACAGGTTCATAGAGGGTGTAGATTCCAGATACCCACAAGATAAACTCTGGGACTTAGCCAAGCAAAACCCTGGCATGCCATTTACTGAATTCAAAAGCCTGGCTTTAAAGTCATTAAGTCCCCCAGGTGCTTGTGAAACACCCACAGAAACAGCCTAAGCAGCTCCTTCTCTCCCAGTTCTGGCTAGTGCACCTGTCCCTCCACTGCTTACTGCTACTCCACTCAGCCAGTCATTACAAGCAGCAGCTATTCCTGTTAACCCCTTGCAAGAACAAGTGAAGGCAATAGCAGAGACTCTCAAAACTGTTTGTCAGGCGCTCAAAGACTTACAAATGCAACCTGCGCCACACTCCAGGGAAGGTATCAACCTTGCTAGTCCAGATCAGCCCCCCACCAAGGAGAGGACCCCGTTACAAGAAATCTTACTGTACTTTTTGTAAAAGAACTGGCCACTATTATAGAGAGTGCTTTCAGCTAAACGGGATGAACTTGAGTCAAGGGACCGACCTTCTGGAGGAAAGCTCTCACGGTCCAAGAAGGCACCCAATTGGGAATAAAGGTTTTTATTGTCCTGTCCGCATGTAACTATCCATGCCAATGGTGTCCCCCTAGATGCTCTCAAAGACACTGGCTCCCAATTCACTGCCATTCATCACCAGGTGTTCAAGCAACACTTTGATTATTCTGAGCTCTCCAGCGAATTTACAGGAAGCCTGTCACTGGTCGCAAGCATCGTTACCCCTATTCCCCAGATTTCATACTGGGAGGTCACTATTCAGTTAGATAAAGATAGGATTCCAGGTCAAGGTATTATTGTCACTGAAACTCATGGTGGTACTGACTCTGATATGGTGTTAGGCATGAATGTTATCCAGCACTGTTTTGCTGATGTTATTAAAGTCTTGCGTTGCTCCCTTTCCTCTGTTTTCCCCTCTGCTAGATGCTCAGTGCAACAAGCAGCGGATACTGGCAAGTCCCTGTAGCTCCAGAAGACCAGTAGAAGACTGCCTCCACTACTCCCATGGAATGTTATGAATTTACTAGGATGCCATTCGGCCTATGCAATGCCCCAGCAACCTTCCAGTGCCTCATGATGTGATGTCTTGGTCATGTCAACTTCCAGAGTGTTCTGCTATACCTAGATTATGTTATTGTGTACTCCAGTTTAAACCAAGACCACCTGCAACACCTGAACGAAGTATTCAGGGTTCTTATCCACCACAGCTTAAATCTAAGTGCCACCTGCTGAAACCCCGTGTTAACTACCTGGGCCATGTTGTCAGTTCCACAGATATCCAATCTGACCCAGAGAAGATGGCTGTGGTCAAAAAACTGGGCAACTCCCAAGACTCTGAAAGAAGTTTCCTGGGATTTGCAGGCTATTACCGCCACTTCATCCCACACTTTGCATAGATTGCTGCTCCCCTGACAGAGCTGCTGTAAGGCTACCAAAAAGAAATAGCTGGCAAAAGATTTCCCATTAACTGGCAGCAGGAGCAAGAGGAAGCCTTCTAAACACTAAAGGCTCTCCTAACCCCATCTCCAATTCTGGCGTACCCATATTACACCCAGCCTTTCCCGTAGTACATCAATGCAAGCTACCAAGGCCTGGGAGTTGTCCTCTTGCAAGTGAGAGAGTAATTGCTTATACCAACAGAAGCCTACAAGAGATTGAGAAAAACGACCAGAATTACAGTTCTTTCAAGTTGGAATTCCTGGCACTAATCTGGGCTGTCAAAGAGAAATTTAAAGACTACCTGACGGCCTCCAGCTTCGGGCTATGTTCACACTGCGTATGTTTCCAGACGTAGTGCGAACTGTAAATATCCGCACATAGTTTTGAGGTTGATGCGTTCGCTTGAAAGTATACGATATACGCCCGAACAATGCACACTACGTATGAGCTTACGGCCGGATAGTATACGGCGCCGTGAAAAATGAACAAGACCATTGTTTGAGGACAGAAATGTTGAAACTCATGGCCGTGGATTTCCATGTGGTCCCGTACAAAGTACTTATTTCAGCCAAATTGAACTTGATTTTTCGATCCAAAAGGTTTACGGGGCTGGGCGAAGATTTCCAAGTAAATGACCTGTTTCAGATCGCTTCGAAACAAGCTAGGGAAGCATAACTGTACTACGGGCGTATGTTCGCGGTTCGTACGCATCCGGCCGCATGTCGATTTTTCCCACGCTCGTAGTTTCAGCCACACATGTACTGCGGCGTATGAAATGCGGCCGGACTCATACGCAGTGTGAATATAGCCTCACTATGTTCACAGATAGCAACCCTCTGACGCACCTCAACACTGCTAAACTCAGTGCCCTGGAGCAGAGATGGGCCTTTCATCTGGTGAACTACACCTTCACTATCAAGTACCCCAGCGGAAAGGCCAATGTGAACGCTGATGTGTTATCTCGCCTACAAAATGGTGAATAGCCATCCTGCGAAGACCAGTGGGAAGATGTTGAGATGCCACCCTTCTATGACAGCTTTGCCCACCAAGAGGTGATGGTGGTAAAGACATGTCCCGGAGGAAGCTACTCCAGGTGGAAAGCCGTGTCCTTGGAAAACTGCAAGACTACCTGGTCACGGGCAAGGTACCCCTCAGGCTGCACAAAGCTCATCCAGACATTGAGCTAACGGCCTTAAGCATTCAAGTGCAAGATCCTCCTAACCCGTAACCACACACTGACTGGGTACAAGAGCACCAGCGTTGAATCCAGGAAGCACAAGAAATAGTCCATCATAGGATAAAAGAAGCTCATCGCCAACAAGAAAAAGACTACAACAGGAACAAAAACGCCCAACCACTTAGAGTAGGCGACCAAGTCTTGCTTAAAGACGGCTACTGTTCCGGGAAACTTGACCCCTGTGGGAAGAAGATCCATATGTTGTTACAGCCATCCCACATGCAGCTGCCGGCGTCTACCAGATCCAAAAGGCTGGAAAAGCACCTGTTAACATCCACGGCTGAAGCTCTGCTGTGACAGAGATCCACCTCCAAGGCCACCTACTATTGAGAGTCCTACGATCAATCCCATTCCAGCTCGCCTGCCATCTAAAGAAGAAGTCCTCTTCAGTGCGGAACTTCTCTACCTCCCCTATGGCTCCACTGTCACCTTCACTCAAGAAGAGAGTCCCTATGGTCTGCCAAGAAGCCCAGATCACCTCAACTACAGTATCTCCCTGTACCAGGACAACCCCCAATCTGCTCTGGGATCCTTCCAGAAGAAGTTGACCTGAGGAGATCCACCAGGCCCACAAAAGGACAACCACCAGCACATTACCATGACCTGGCATTCGTTTAGATGCCCCTCGATTTATGCCCCTTTAATTCTGTTTCCCTCTTGATTGTATGCATATGTGTTGTTGTAGTTAGTTTAGATAGTTAGGGATTGTCTATAAAGCCATGGACCAATGGACTTTCATCTATTGTATATAAGTTGCTCTCAGAGATTATAATGACTAGTTCAAGTTTACAAGTTATTGCACTATAGACAATTTAATTATTGCCTTCTGCATTGTTATATTGTTATTTATGTTGTTGTTCTTTTATATTGCCTTGTTATAACCCATGCTGTGCCTTAACCTTTCTACAAACTTTCCTCCAGGTGCTACGCCGTGGATGGCTTTTCTCAAGTGGGGGGGTATGTGGTCTCCCACCACTGGTGTTTTCTCTTCTCCTTTGCACCTGTCAAAAATTCTCACTTCGTGTTAAGTGGTGGATTGGGTTTCCCCACTAGATGTCAGTGTTTCTTGTATGTATTCTATTGCACAGCTGAGGAAGGTGATGGATTAATGTTTTATTTTATACCACGTGTTTGATGCTGACCATTAGGAGGTGCTCTCTCTCTCAACCTGTCCTGGCTCTCTACACACACTTAACCCTTAACCCCTGTAGGAGGCGTTAGTTAGCTCCATGTGGGAGGAAGTACGCAGTTCAGTTGAATCTAGTCACAAGTGTGAACAGATGCAGTTAGAGACCAACAGTTCTTTCAGTCAAGCACTATGCAGTACTAAGCACACAACAGGGAGAGTAGTCACCAAGGAACACCCTGACCCATGCCAGGAACACATCTGAACAGAGCAGGGCTGTATCCTGAACAAGATAGGAACTAGCTTCAGTAGGACAAAGCAACTGGTACATAAAGGTTTACGCATCCTACTTCCCTGTGCAGGTAACCGGGAAGACTTGGACACCTAGCTACACCCAGATGACCACGGCTGGGGCTCGTACCACTCTACTGGGACAGGTTCTACACTAGCAGAGGGCAGAAGGCGGTCAGACAGTGTCTATACATGAGTACGAGTATAACTGGACTAGCACTGGCGTCACAACACCACATCACTGGCTGAGCTCACAACCAGGCTTACCAACACCATCTTCTACCTGGTAACTACCACCAGAGAATGTCAATACTTTTTGTAACTCCAATGCTATTTACACGTCAGCAGGAAAAGTTACTATGAAATGATGGGCAGAAATTGTGAATGTTTTTTTTTAACTTAAAAATTTCCTGTGCAATAATAATATTTTTTCAGTGCAGTAATTAAGAAAAAAAAAAATTAAACCTTTTTTTTGTACAATGCAAAACATGTAATTCTAACAGGAAAAATCTATCAAGATTAATGTTTCAGGCCTATATATAAGTATTGTGCTTAAAGGACATGTCCGACCCTGTCAAAAAACTGACAGGTGGCAGAGGCAGGGCAGAAAATAAGAAGCAGCTGGCCATGGGACCCCCGCTGGAAGACATTTCCCCCCGAGATATGATGATGTCATTCATTGGCTGAGCAGGTGTTTTTATAAATCTTAAAGCGACTCTGTACCCACAATCTGACACCCCCACCCCCCCAAACCGCTTGTACTTTTGTTTAGCTGTTTTTAATCCAAGATCTGTCCTAGGGTCCATTCGGCAGGTGATGCAGTTATTGCCCCCAAAAAACAACTTTTAAACTTGCATACCTGTGTCAAATTGGCGTGGCCTCTTGTACCCATGCTATAGGATTGCGACACCTCTCCATCCCTCCTTCCCACTCTCCTCCTCATTATGAACGCCCCTGGGTAGGATTTTTACTATTCATCACTTGTATAAACACTGCACAGGTGCCTTAACGATCCAGCTCATGTGCAGTGTTCACAGGGTAATTAATAATTCTAGGGGCATTCCTAATGATGAGGAGGGTGGGGAGGACGGATGGGGGAGTGTCGCAATCCTAAGGCACAGGAACTCTAGGCCATGCCAATTTGACACAGGGCTGCAAGTTTAAAAAGTGTTTTTTAGGATAATAACCGCATCACCTGCCAAACGGACCCCAGGACAGATGTTGGATTAAAAGCAACTATCTAAAGGTACAAGCAGTTTGGGGGGGGGGGGTCAGACTGTGGGTACAGAGTCGCTTTTAAGCAAAAGGTTCAGATACCTATTTAAAGAAGGTCACCCATTAAGATACAATGCAAATTATTAAAAAGAAATATATAAAAGGATTATATATAGATGGTATGGTAGACATATAATAACTAGTTATTAGTATGACATTGCGTACACTTTAGCATAGATGTGAAAACAAAGGTTAAAGGAGAAGTCCAGCGAAAATGTTTATTAAAGTATTGTATTTCCCCTCAAAAGTTATACAAATCCCCAATATACATGTACTATGGGAAATGCTTATAAAGTGCTTTTTTCCCTGCCCTTACTACTGCATCAAGGCTTCACTTCCTGGATAACATGGTGATGTCACTTCCTAGATAACATGGTGATGTCACTTCCTGGATAAAATGGTGATGTCACTTCCTAGATAACATGGTGATGTCATGACCCAACTCCCAGAGCGGTGTGGGCTGTCCTTCAAGCATCAGCCACAAACAAAGCCGTAAGTGGCTAAACCAAACATCAGCCGCAAATTGGCGCAGGACAAAGAAGAAATCATTACCAGGAACATATTGATACTTCATCTGTCATAGAACCAAGAACTATGGAAGCATACTTACCATTGGTCCAAACCTCTCTACCAGATGGCTGCAGCTCTTGGGATTTTATACAGTTAGAATCACTAATCTTAATACAACCTAATGTTGCACGCACTAAGTTTAGAATACACTGATCTTGTGGTGTTTGCTTGTAATACCTCATGTTAAAAAATAGAATGGCCAGCTCTAATCCTTAAGAGGGCAGTACTCACACAATGGGACAATGCACAGAAAAATCTTAAAGGGGGCTATCCACTGCTACAAAAACATGGCCACTTTCTTTCAGAGACAACATGACCCAGTTCAGGTGCGGTTTGCAATTAAGCTCCATTCACTTCAATGGAACTGAGCAGCAAAACCCCGCCCAAGCTGGAGACAAGAGTGGTGCTGTCTCTGGAAGAAAGTGGCCATGTTTTTGCAGCGCTGGATAACCCCTTTAAAGTCTTGATATAAGGTTTTCTTGTTTAGATGATACTATGCCCTGTATTTTGGCTCTGCAGACTATGTACATTGAATCAGTAAAAGCTTTCTTCAAACTTTTTGGATAACCTAGAATTCTCATGTATATGGTCATCTGCATCATCCATCAGTAAAAGACCTTTAAAAATGTAAAATGGGAACTATTCTATAATTCTACACACATAATGATGTCTAATATACTTCGATTAGCCACAGTTTAGTCCTAGCATTACAGCAGGTTGTCCACTAGCCATCCCGGCTAATGGACAACCTGCTCAGCCAATCAATGACTGCAGTGGATGATTTGCCAGATTCCGCCGTCCGCCTGAAGAATGAGCGGGTTCATTCTTCAGGTGAACGGCGAAATCTTCAAACCATAGAACGAAGCCTATGGGACCAAAAGAGATGCAGGCGCCCCCCAGTGTCCGCGAGCTGCGGAATCCGAGGCGGGTGATCCGACGGGATTCCATAGTGTGCACATACTCTAAGAGTTGTCTGCTAAAAAAAAAAAAAAATTTTGTTCATATTTGCAGATCAACAAAGTATGCCACATTACCTGAAATGTTTTATATTTGATGTCTTCTTTTAATTTCTTTTCAAATAAATATATTTTTGATGCAAAAATTTTTTGGTAGTATTATGCTATTTATGCATTTTTATGTTATAACAAGTTTGGCAAGTGATTCCATGGAGGAAGCCTTGGGTGGATTGAAGCTCCTCACTGTGTGAATTCTAAGGCAGAAATCAAAGTTTTAGAATTGACTGTATGCAAATTATGTATAAAAGTTTAACCCTGACATAGGAATCAATACAATCCTAAACTATGGTTAATAACTTTTGCAATTAAAAGAGTTATTATCAGACTTTGTTATATAGGCTGATTTAATGCTTCAGGTCTACATATAAGTATTTTGCTTAAAGGGAACCAATCAGCCTGATTGTGCTAATATGGTTCCCTCTAGCACCGAATAGAACTACAGTGCAGCTTGCAGGCCGGTACGTGCCATGACCTGCTGAGCTGCTAGTAGCTCTACACGGTGCTGGAGGGAACCATATCAGCACAATAATGCTGATTGGTTCCTTTTAAAGTGTATTAGTGTTGAGCACAGGCAGGGGCATAGCTAGGATTCATGGGGCCCCATAGCAAAAAACTGTACGGGGCCCCCCTCCCCTATGCAGAACACAAAGCATTGCGCAAAATCTCTTGTGGCCAAAGGCAGAATGCCTGCAACCACAAGGGTCAGTCCACTGTATTTATCTAAAAGCGCCCATTAGGAGCCCTTATGATCAAATGCATTGGTGCAGGAGCAAACTACCTTCTGCTTAACCCCTTATGTACTGCAGTGTGTAAGTGACCCAAAGTTCACTAATATGCTGCAACACAAAAAGGGTTAAAAAGCAAAAGGCAAGGAGATCTTTGATTCAATACATGTCTACTGATAACCCCTGACCTCTGCAAGGGCGCTCTGCACATTTTCCTACTTGATTGCTGCAGCTGGAGAGCAGAGGTCAGGGGTTATCAGTGCAGTGAAATAGATCTCCTTCTCTTCTGCTTTTTAACCTTTTGTTTGTGTTGCAGCATGTAAGTGAACATCGGGTCATTTACACACTGCAGTACATAAGGGGTTAAGCACACGGACATAGGACAGCTAATACCTTCTCCCCTTGGCCCCCCTGCTGCACAGGCCCAATAGCAACTGCCTGCCCTGCCTCTATGGTGGCTACACCACTGAGAAAGGGGCTGTATGCCTACAGTAGCACTGCCCAACATTTTCTATAGTCCAGATTAAACATATAGGCAGAAAAAAATAATGCAAATATTTAAATACAACTTTTATTTTAATATTAGTCTTTTAACAGTTTCATTTCTAAATATGAAAAAAACTATATAAAGCAATTTTATTAGACACGAAACGTGCGTTGAGGGGGACCTGGTGGCAGTGGCATCTGTTTACATCTCAATGGGTGAGCTTTTATGATGTTTATTATAGATTGTGCATGTGTATTGGGAAGCTGGTAGGATTTCTCCTGGTAGGGGTGACAGTGAGATAGTTAGCAACCCATACAAAGCACTGTGAGAATGATTAGATTATCTCCCCATGAATTATTACTTGCACAATTTATTTTGTTAAAATATGTTATTTCTGCCACTTTCATCCTGGTCTGTTTTCTTGTTTTTGTGTATGTTTTACAATAAAGTATATTGTTTTTATGGGAACTAGCCTCAGTGTTTTTTCAGTATATCAGATTAAACATATAGGCAGAAAAAAAAATAATGCAAATATTTAAATACAACTTTTATTTTAATATTAGTCTTTTAACAGTTTCATTTCTAAATATGAAAAAAACTATTTAAGGGTATATTCACACGGACGGGCTCGCAGCGAGATTATCGCTGCGAGCCCGGCAGGTCCTGGCAGTTCCCATACACTACATACTTGCTGCGGTCTAAACGACCGCAGCGAGTATGTAATTATACCGCCCTTAACCCCTTCTGCTCCCGCCCGGCTCCCCCGCTTTAAGCATACTTTACCTGTCCTTGCTACACGGGTCCGGCGTCCTGCTCTCCTGTCCGGCCAATTAGTGTGTTGCCCAGCCGCAGCCACTGATTGGCTGGGCGGGAGAGCAGGACACCGGACCCGTGCAGCAAGGACAGGTAAAGTATGCTTACAGCGGGAGAGCCGGCCGGGAGCAGAAGGGGTTAAGGGTGGTATAATTACATACTCGCAGCGATCGTTTAGACCGCAGCAAGTATGTAGTGTATGGGAACTGCCAGGACCTGCCGGGCTCGCAGCGAGAATCTCGCTGCGAGCCCGTCCGTGTGAATATACCCTAAAGCAATTTTATTGTTTTAAACATTTTTTTGACAGAGCGGATTTTGTATATTCTTCTGATTGTACTTAATATGAATGAATATTTATATAATTATTGATTGGTTTTAGTTTTTTATACATTGATTTTTATCAAAATATTCAAATTTTTACTTTTTGTCTTCTTTTGAAGGTACTTTTTCTTTTTTTTATAATATAATTAATACCATGGACAGAAGTAACTTTACACAAATACGAGAATTTATCCTCGTTGGATTTTCTCTTCATCCTCCATACCAATACATCGTGTTTGTGATCTTACTCATTATCTTTCTCATTTCGCTGCTGTCTCACATGTTTATAATTCTTTTATACAGAATTAGCTCTAATCTTCATACTCCTATGTATTTTTTTCTTGCCAATTTCTCTTTTTTAGATTTATGCTTGCTATTAACTATAACTCCAAAAATGTTGATCGATCTTCTATCTCAACACAAAATCATCTCTTTCTATGGATGTGCCGTGCAGATGAACTGCTATCTATTAATTGTCAGTACAGAGTGCTATACAATGGCATCCGTGGCGTACGATAGATATAACGCCATATGTCATCCTTTGCGCTATAACATAATTATGAGGAAGGAGGTTTGCATCAGACTGGTTATTGGTTCTTGGCTCATTGGGACAATCAATGCTATCCTGCAGACTAATCTCATATTTTCCTTGTCATTTTGCGGTTCCAATAGAATCAACAATTTTTACTGTGAACTTCCACCTGTATTGAGTCTGGCCTGTAATAACACTCATTTGAGTGAAATTTTTATTCTTGTATTCACTTTCATTATTGTTATAGTATCTTTTCTATTGACTGTGATTTCTTATGTAAATATCATCTGGACAATTCTCAATCACCATACTGCAGGGACGAGGAGAAAAGCTTTCTCCACTTGTTCCTCCCATCTCATGGTTGTATCTATTTCATATAGTACAGGGTCTATTATGTACTTAAGACCAAGGTCGAGATACGGCATGGATGAGGAGAAGATTTTATCCCTCATGTTTGCAATTATCGATCCATTTCTGAACCCTTTCATCTATTGTTTTAGAAATAATGATGTAAAAATTGCAAGTAAAAAGCTGATATGAGAAATTAAAATAGCACTTCAGGGGAATCGAGTAGAGAGGAGCAAACCGGGTTCGGGTCCATCTGAACCCGAACGTTCGGTATTTGATTAGCTGCGGCTGCTGAAGTTGGATAAAGCTCTAAGGTTGTCTGGAAAACATGGATACAGCCAATGACTATATCAATGTTTTCCACTTAGCCTTAGGGCTTTATCCAAATTCAGCAGCCACCGCTAATCAAATGGCGAACGTTCGGGTTTGGATGGACTCGAGCATGCTCCAGGTTCGCTCGTCTCTAGAATCGAGTAAAAAAAGTGTGTTTATGTTATCTTTATCTTAAAGTTGGATTCATTGAAACACTGAAAGATAATCTTAGCTCGAATCCCCATCTATACGGGGTGGTTCAAAAGTAGGTGGACAGTATGTGTAATAGGGTTATAAAGGGGGAGATTTATCAAACATGGTGAAAAGTGAAACTGGCTCAGTTGCCCTTAGCAACCAATCAGATTCCACTTTTCATTCCTCACAGACTCTTTGGAAAATGAAAGGTGGAATCTGATTGGTTGCTAGGGGTAACTGGGCCAGTTTCACAGATCCAGCTACTTTCTGTTCACCTGTATATGGAAAGAGTAGATGTCATTACTTTCTTGGGAATAGTCCACTATGAGAACACATTTTGCCCTGCATACCTAATAGGTGTGTATGGAGGGCACAGCAAATGGGGGGGAGGCTTGGCCTTCTCCTGCACCTAACTTATCATGGTTTACGCTTGGAAACAGATGTAAACCATGGCAGAAATCTACACTTCTTACTAAATCTGGCCAGGATAAATGTTGAGGGGGCTTTATTTAAGACTGGCATACATGTCCCCCTAAAGTAACTTGGCACACCTTATGCAAAGATACTTTAGCTTAGAGGAGAAGTCAGTTGAAAATATTTATTATGGTATTGTATTGCCCCCTTAAAAGTCATCTAAGCATCCTATTTCACATAACGTTGCAAGGGTCAGATTTGACGAGGCAGGTGGAAATAAGGAAGATTCTGTGCAGCTGGTCAGCTCTAGAGTGACTTCTACTGTATAATACAATGGAGCTAAAATTGTGGCTGCGCTATTGATTTGTTTAGTACAGTGTAGACAATAATACAATAGAATAGGGTAGGTATAGCTGAACTACAGATCCCAGCCAGCCAAGAGAATGTCAGCAACAGGACAAATTGACTACTGGCAGCAGTTTTGGGGGTAGTCGCATAGAGCATGTGTGTAACTCATGCTTTTTTTTTTTTAAAGCGACTCTGTACCCACAATCTGTCCCTCCCAAACCACTTGTACCTTCGGATAGCTGCTGTTTATCCAAGATCTGTCCTAGGGTCCGTTCGGCAGGTGATGTAGTTATTGTCCTAAAAAAACAAATTTTAAACACTCAGCCCTGTGCCCAACGACTGTGGCTTGGAATATCTGTGCCCTAACTTTGCACCATCTTTCCGTTCCTCCTCCTTGCCCTCTTTACCATTTTTCCTATTCCTCTGCAGTGAAAACTACACAGGTGCCTTAACGATCCAGCACATGTACCGTGCTGACACAGGTGATGAATACTAGAAAATTTGCTTGGGGCATTCCTAATGATGAAGAGGGCGGGGAGGAGGGACAGAGAGGGTGTCCCAGCCTAATGCATACACAATCTAGGCCACTGCCTTTTGACACAGGGCTGCAAGTTTAAAATTTGTTTTTTAGGATAGCTATACTTTGCTCTTTGTGCTGGTGCTCAATGTACGATTGAGGGAACTTAGGGGATTAAGAATTAAGAATTGTAACCTGTGGGGTACTTATGGGACGCCCAGGTGATAACCATAACAAAGTTGGGTTGAATGGTGATTGTATGATTGGGGTGTTGGCGTGTCCCCGCCGGCGTTGTCCTCGGGGCCGGGTGGGGTGGGGGGGGACGGGTGGACCCCCTGGGCGGCTACCTTATAGAAATTTGAAGCCAGTTTGATAGTAGTGGAGTCTAAGTGACTATCCTAACATCTGACCATTGACTTAAACGTATAGTATGGTTTTAGCCTCGTGAGTGGATGCTTGTATAATAAATCCTGTCCGCTAGGAGGCTTCCGGCTGTCCATAATATATGGGCAGTGGGGGGGGGCTCCGGGGATAGTGCTGAGGCTGAGATCAGAGGTATGGATAATATCGGTTTCCGTCTCGAATAAGAAGTGGATATGCTCATCAGTGGCCTGGGGGGCCCAGTAATGGGGACGCCCGGTCCAAGGGCGAGTGCGTATGAAAGTGTAAAGAGGCATATTATTTTTTGAAATAAAGTGATGGTATGGGCCGCTGGGGGGTCCGGTTTTGTCCTTCCCCCGTTTTGCCGGGTTCCTGGGGGTGGTGCGGGTGGGGGCCGTGCTGATGCCCAAATGTGTGTTGGATAGTTAATTCTAATTATCTCTGGGGGGTGGTGGAGGAAGATACCAAAGAGATGATTTTTTTTAAAGTAAGTACAGGATGGGCGTCCTAGGGGTTTAATCCCACAGGATAGTAATACTACTGTTGGTATTTGTATATAAAGTATTTTGGGCTGCCAAATTAAATAGGTATTTTTTGGGGGGAAGGGGTATTTGTGTTTTGGGATAGTTGTAGTTAAGCTAAAGGATTTGTTATGTGTATACATATGGAAAAATAAAACAATTTTTGAAATAAAAAAAAAAACTGGATCACCTGCCGAACGGACCCCAGGACAGATCTTGGATTAAAAGTAGCTATCTGAAGGTACAAGCGGTTTTGGGGTGTCAGATTGTGAGTACAGAGTTACTTTAAGGAACCATGTGCACAGGACACAGCACAGTGAGAATAGGTATAGCTGAACTACAAATCCCAGCCAGCCAAAATATTGTCAGCAACAGGACAAATTGACTACTGACAGCTGCACTACAAGTCCAAGCCAGCAGCCAAGAGTAGAAAAAAAATGTTTTAAAAATTTTAAGCCCTTAGAAGGACTGTTGGGTTCTTTGCGTCGGATTCCCACCTAACCACACACTAATTCCCTGCCTAACACTCTCCCTGACAGACAGCAGCTTTCTCCCTAATCTCTTCCAGCCTGCGTCTGACGCGATCACTGCGGGACCTGATTCTTATATGCAATAATGAAATGTATCACTGTCTGAGCGAGACACACGTGATTACCAGCTGGATAAAGTCTACACGTGGGCAGCGCAGCGCAGAGATCAACGTAGGAAACAACAGGGAACATATGGAGCAGAGTCATCCAATAATGGCTCCATAGAAGGAGAACTAAGTCGTCCAGCACAGAAAGTGTACTCCAAGAAATCTGGAAAGAAAGCTTTTTTAGGAGCGACCAGCCAGGAGGACACAGATTCATCCGGGAAAACAGCACCGGTGACCAGAAAGAAGAAACCTCCAAAGAAGGTGAGCTATTAATGAACATTTTCTCCAAATCCTTGACTCCCGAACAAACTGCTGTGATTAATAAGGGACTTGGCTTTGTGCCGACACAGGACATTCAGAATTTTTATTTTCTAGTGGATTTTTATAAATTTTGTCGTAATATTAGATTGAAAATGCAGTTCTATGACGTTAGGAGGAGCAATAAAAAAGATTCCGAATTGCCTATTGCATTGCATGCCAAAAGTAAATATGATCCTGATGTACAATGTCCTCTTTTTGAAAGTTTTCACCATGTGGTTACCACTGAGGTCATGGAAAAATGGGATCAATGCAATAGATCCAAAAAATGGAATCTAACGGTAGATGAAAATAGAGCCATAAAGGAACTGGAAGAAAATGATGAGTTAATTATTAACCCCTTAGTTACCGCCGATACGGCTTTTACGGCGGTCACTAAGGGGCCTTATTCTGCTGCCATCAGCTTTTTACGGCGATGGCACCGAATAAGATTGCAGGGCCGTTAAGGCCCCCACCCCATCCCCCCAGCTACCGGAGGTAGCTGAGGGGTTGGGGCAGTGTGTGGGGTCCGTCCCGGCCGCCCCCTTACCGACGATCGCCACTACTAACGTTATAGCGGCAGCCGTCGGTAACGGGCATTGCCGCTGCCGCAGCTGCTTTTCATCTTTCCCCGCTGTGAGGGAGATGAAATAGGTGTCCCCTCAGACCCCAGATCAGTCCCCCTAGTAGGCAGTCACTAACCCCCTTCCCCCGGCGGCCATCATTTTCAAGATGGCCGCCGCCATCGCTGTGAACAGACTTATGTCTGTTCACAGCGATCGAAAAGTGAAAATAAATCAAAGTCCCATGCTCTCCGCCACCGGAGGTAGCGGGGAGCATGGGGCAGTGATCAGGGTATACTATATACCGCTGATCGTTTGTACCATGTGCTCTCGGCACTTTTTATCCCCTGTCACCATAAATGATTGGTGAAATAAGGTAAAAAGTGATGTTTCCATCCCCCCAAAGTCGTCCCCACCCCCCCAGTCACCCCCCGTCCCCCAGCCACCCCCCCTTTCTCATATACTCACCTGATCCTGGGAGCTACTTCCTCTGACCATGCCACGTCGCCTCTGACCACGCCACGTCGCCTCTGACCACCCCAAAATGCCAATGACCCCCACCAGATTGCGGTAACCATGCCAGATTACAGGTACCCCCCAGATTACCTATAAGCACTTCAAATTATCCGTAGCCACCCCACATTGCCCGTAACCACCCCAGATTGTCTGTAAGCACTGCAGGTTGCCCGTAACCACCCCACATTGTTCGTAACCACCCCACATTGCCCGTAACCACCCCAGGTTGCCTGTAACCACCCCAGGTTGCCGCAACCACAGCAGGTTGCCGTGACCACCCCATGTTGTCCGTATCCACCCCAGATTACCTGTAACCACCTCAGGTTGCCCATAACCACCCCAGACTGTCCGTAACCACCCCAGATTACCTGTAATCTCTTTTTTTTTTTTTTTTTTAGTAACTGCGCTATTCTAATAACCATTACTAGCTCCGGTTTTGCTCCAGTTAATTGGCACTCCTTCCCTTCTAAACCCTGCTGTGTGCCCATACAGTGGTTTATGCCCACATATGAGGTACAGTTTTACTCAGAAGAACCTGCGTTACAGATTTTGGGGTACGTTTTCTCTCCTGTTCCTCATGAAATGGAGAAATTTCAAACTAAACCAACATATTATTGGAAAAATTCGAGTTTTTCATTTTTACTGGCCAATTTTGAATACTTTCCTTTAATACCTGTGGGGTCAAAATGCTCACCACACCCCAAGATGAATTCTTTGAGGGGTGCACTTTCCAAAATGGGGTGACTTTTGGGTGGAATCTATTCTGCTGAAACTACAGGGGCTCTGCAAACGCATCTGTTGCTCAGAAACTTCTTCAGAAAAATCTGCGCTGAAAATGCTAATTGGCGCTCCTTTCCTTCTGAGCCCGGCTGTGTGCCCAAACAGTGGTTTATGCCCACATATGAGGTACTTTTTCACTCAGGAGAACCTGCGTTACAAATTTTGGGGTACTTTTTTTCTCTTGTTCATCATAAAATTGAGAAATTTCAAACTAAAAGAACATAATATTGGAAAAATTTGAGTTTTTCATTTTTACTGTCTAATTTTGAATACTTTCCTCTAATACCTGTGGGGTCAAAATGCTCACCACACCCCAAAATGAATTCTTTGAGGGGTGCACTTTCAAAAATGGGGTGAATTATGGCAAGATTTTACTCTGATGGCACTACAGGGGCACTGCAAACACACCTGGCGCTGGGAAACTTCTGCAGCAAAATCTGCATTGAAAAAGCTAATTGGCGCTCCTTCCCTTCTGAGCCCTCCTGTGTGCCCATAAAGTGGTTTATGCCCACATATGGGGTACCGTTCTACTCAGGAGAACCTGCGTTACAAATTTTTGGGTACTTTTTTTCTCTTGTTCCTCGTGAAATTGAGACATTTCTAACTAAACGAACATATTATTGGAAGAATTCGAGTTTTTAATTTTTACTGTCTTCTTTTGAATACTTTCCTGTAATACCTGTGGGGTCAAAATGGTCACCACACACCAAGATGAATTCATAGAGGGGTGTACTTTCCAAAATGGGGTGACTTATGGGGGGGTTTCTCTCTGCTGACACTACAGGGGCTCTGCAAACGCACCTGGCGCTCAGAAACTTCTGCAGCAAAATCTACATTGGAAAAGCTAATTGGCGCTCCCTTTCTTCTGAGCCACTCTGTGTGCCCATACAGTTGTTTACGCCCACATATGGGGTACGGTTGTACTCAAGAGAACCTGCGTTACAAATTTTGGGGTGCTTTTGCTCTCATGTTCCTTTTGAAAATGAGAAACTTTAATCTAAATGTATATATTATTGGAAAATTTTAATTTTCAATTTTTTTGCTGCCTAATTGTGAATACTTTCCTCAAGCACCTGTAGGGTTAAAATGCTCATTATACCCCTAGATGAATTCTTTAAGGTGTGTAGTTTCCAAAATGGGGTCACTTATGGGGGTTTTCAGGATACCAGACTTCTAAATCCAATTAAAAAAAGAACTGGTCCCTAAAAAAAATCAGTTTTGGAAACTTTCACGAAAATGTGATAATTTGCTGATAAATTTCTAAGCCCCGTAACACGCTAAAAAAGCAAAATATGTTTGTACCAATTTATGCCAGAATAAAGAAGACATATTGGTAATGTGACTTAGTAACTAATTTATGTGCTACGACTTTCTTTTTTTAGAAGCAGAGAATTTCAAAGTTCATAAAATGCTATTTTTTAAAAAATTTTCATGATATTTTGATGTTTTTCACAAAAACACAAAATGTAGTGACCAAATTTTGCCACTAACATAAAGTGAGTGCCATATGTGACGAAAAAACAATCTCAGAATCGCTAGCATACGTTAACCCCTTAGCGACCCATGACGTATCTGATACGTCATGGTGCCGCTCGGGGTGTTCAGAGCGGGGTCCCGCCGGGACCGGGACCCAGCCGGGCAGTGCCTCTATTAGCCGGCGCGGGTCCCGTTGCCGCGCCGGCTAATTAAGCCTCTAAGTGCAGCTGTCAAACCTGACAGCTGCATTTAGAGGCACTGCGCCCCACGTCCCTGGTGTCTAGTGGGATGGATCTCCCCCCCGCGATGCGATCGCAGGGGGGAGATCCGTTCTTCTGCCCGTGCCGGGCCTCAGCGTCGGAATGACGCAGGCCATAGTAATCTATGACCGATCTAATCGATCTTTGCTGTGTATATACACAGCATTGATCTCTATGAGAGATCAGTGCTGTCTATATACAAGTCCCCCAGGGGGGCTTCTAGTTACAGTAAAAAAAAAGTTAAAAAGTGTTTTTATTAATAAAAAATCCCCTCCCCTAATAAAAGTCCAAATCACCCCCCTTTTCCCATTTTATAAATATAAATTAATAAATAAATAAACATATTTAGTATCGCCGCGCGCGTAATCGCCCGAACTATTAATTAATCACATTCCTGATCTCGCACGGTAAACGGCGTCAGCGCAAAAAAATTCCAAAGTGCAAAATTGCGCATTTTTGGTCGCATCAAATCCAGAAAAAATTTAATAAAAAACGATCAAAAAGTCGTATATGCGCAATCAAGGTACCGATAGAAAGAACACATCATGGCGCAAAAACTGACACCTGACACAGCCCCATAGACCAGAGGATAAAAGCGCTATAAGCCTGGGAATGGAGCGATTTTAAGGAACGTATATTTGTTAACAATGGTTTGAATTTTTTACAGGCCATCCGATACAATATAAGTTATACATGTTATATATCATAGTAATCGTAACGACTTGAGGAACATATATAACAAGTCAGTTTTACCATAGGACGGACGGCGTAAATGCAAAACTCCCCGAAATCAAAACAAATTAGTTTTTTTTTCAATTTGACAGCGCAAATGATTTTTTTCCGGTTTCGCAGCATATGTTATGGAAAAATAATGCCTGTCATTGCAAAGTACAATTGGTTTCGCAAAAAATAAGCACTCATTTACGTCTCTAGGTGAAAAAATGCAAGCGCTATGGACTTTTAAACTTAAAATGGAATAAGCAAAAGCACAAAAAACGAAAATAGGCTTTGACCTTAAGGGGTTAAAGCATCACTGAGCTATAAGAGCATAAAGTGAGACAGGTCAGATTTTGAAAAATTAGCCCGGTCATTAAAGCCCAAACTAGCTGCAGCACGAAGGGGTTAAAAAAGCGGACAAGGGAGGAGATATAGTGGTGATGGATAGAGATCAGTAAGTTGAGGAGGCTATGCTTCAGCTGGGTGATGACAAAGTATATGAACGTCTCAGAGGGGATCCAACCTAATGTTATAAAAAAGAACTTGATGCCATCATCAATGAAGCATACAATGAAGGCATTATAGATGCCGAGATTAGGAGCGCACTGATCAATAACTATCCGAGAATTCCACTACTATACCTCCACCCCAAAGTCCATAAGGATTTAAAAAAACCTCCCGGCCGCCCAATTGTTTCGGGTGTAAACTCCATTTCCCATCCAGTGGCTGTTTTCCTAGATAGCTATTTACAAAAACAGGTTAAGAACTTACCCAACTGTCTTAGGGATACTAAACAGTTTCTAGAGGTGATAAAGTAGAAATGTCGGGTGTCAAATGGCTGTGTACACTCGAAATTAAAAGCTTGTACACAAACATTCCTTATGATAATGCTGTTGAACCGGTGCGTGATATTCTGTCCATGAATGCCTCATTAGACAATCGCAAGATAACTTTTCTTATGGAACTCCTTGAGTTCATCCTCAAGAAAAACTACTTTAGATTCGGACATGACTATTATATACAGCTGCAGGGGACTTCGATGGGGTCCCCTGCAGCACCACGTTTATGGATTCACAAAAGATATTGGCATTGTAAGAGTAATTGTACATTAACATTTTTTAAATCAATCATTTAACAAAAAAATACAGTATTAAAACATTAATACTTTATGTCTCAATTTGAACAGAGATATGTTTGGACACATGAACTTAGTCCACACATTAGACTTTGGACAAGATATGTGGATGACGTGTGCCGGTTTTGGTCAGGCGACAAAGATTCTCTTGAAGTATTTGTCACATATCTTAACCAATGTCATCCCCTTATCGAATTCTCACTAGAAAATAATTTCATTTGCATTCATTACCTTGACGTGGAGGTAAGGAAAGGGCCAGATAATGAGATGGTTACTACGCTTTATTCTAAGCCGACGGACAAGAATAATGCGCTGTTACGCAATAGTGCCCATGCACCACAAACCTTCAAAGGGATTCCTCATGGCCAGTTTGTTAGAGCCTGGCGCATATGTAATAACGATACTGAGTATGAAATTCATAAAGAGAAATCAATTGCAAAATATGTTGCTAGGGGGTACAACATTGAAGAACTTAAAAAGACAGGAGATGAAGTGGGAAGAATCGAAAGAAAGAGTCTACTCGAAGGGAACACTAAAAATAAAAAAGATGATTGCCCAATGTTTATCTCTACCTACGATAGTCATTCTAAAATGGTGGAGAATGTCATTCGTCGTCACTGGAAGATGATGAGATGCGATCCTAAATTTAGCAAACTATTTGACAAACCACCCAGATTCGTGTATAGGAGAGGTAAAATATTGTCCAATCATCTGGTTCGTTCAGATATGAAAAAACGTAAAATGTCTAGGCAGATGTTCCTGCGGACTGCGAAACAGGGGACATTCCCCTGTAGGAATTGCCAGAATTGTGGGTCGATTATTCGGGGTCAGGATCTGTTACACCCGAGGAAAGGCACCCCAGTAGCACTAAATGGAAGACATTCTTGTGACAGTAAAAATGTTGTGTATTTTTTAAAATGCCCATGTGGGATGGCATACGTAGGGCAAACTACGAGGTCTATTAAAATCAGACTTAATGAACATCGCGCTACCATTAGAAGAGCACTATCAACAGGAGATGCAGCCACTAGTAAATATGGTGAAACAGGAGTAGCTAAGCACTTCGCCCAGTTCAGACACAGCGTTAGTGAATTAAAATGGACAATATTGGAAAAGATACAAGGGAGCAATATAGAGAAGGTAAAATTGAGATTGCTGAGAAAAGAGGTCTTCTGGATACAAAAACTTGAAACACTAAGTCCACTAGGACTTAATGAGCAATGTAATTTTAACGTATTTTTGTGATAATGTATTTCTGTGAATATGTAAAACAGATGATTGCATAGTAAACAGGGAGGTTAAAAACAATAAAATGTATCACTATGTGATTTTACAAGATAATTTACTCCTATGTGTCTATGTTTGATTTTAGTGGGGGAAGTAATCTCGCAAGACTTCCCAGGTATTTCAGGTGGTGGTGGTACTTCACTAATTATGCTTGAGAAATAGAGATTCCTCTTGAAACGTCACACGGCATGTGAATGCGGACGTTCCATCAAGAATTTGATCCGAATGGACAGATAGAGCTCAATTAGAGCCTTGGACATGGTGACATGTTTACAAATTGTAAGATTTTGAACCTTTCATAAAGATAACCGCAATCGAATTTTGTGTTTGTTTTGCATTGGCCTGATTCTTATATGCCCAGGTCATCTGATCTGGCCAGCCAATCGCTGCTATCTACATGTAGAGTTCCCACGTAATGCTATGCTATGAGCTCCCAAAGCCTCTCCTGCTTGATGATTGGCTGAGAAAAAGCTGCCAAACATGCAGGAAGAGGAAGATGCTATTTTCTCGAGTATCAAGCACCATAGAGTACCCCAATATTTGAACAAGTACCAAGCTCGGATGAGCATGCTCGCTCATCTCTAGTGCCGGGTCATTCCTGGTCACTGGCCTCAGGCTGAAGCACCGGAGGCCGGCCTGTCTGACCCCAGTTTGACAAAACCCTGCCCCTCTTTGAAGCGGCTTCATTGATTCTAATGGAACTGCGTTACAGAAAGGAGGGCAGAACGTCACACTGGGGCATCCCTGCGCTGGTGCCAGTTTATTGATATAAAATTCTTAAGGCTTTAAACAGAAAAGGGCCCAGTACTGACCCTTGAGGTACACCGCTTATAACCGGGACCATTCAAAGTTGGAATCATTGATCACCTCTCTTTGGGTACAGTCATTAAGCTAGTTTTCAATCCATAATTTACCCATCAGACGCCCATGAAGGACTGTGTCAAACGCTTTTGCAAATCTAGGTTCAATATATTCACAGCCAACCCCCCCCCCCCCATCCATGTTTTTGCTCACCTCTTTATAAAAACATATCTGAGCCCTTTTCTAGCTGCTTCCAACACTAATACTCTCTAAGGGTCTGTTCATACACTTTTTTGGCATGGATTTTATTGTGTTCGCTATGGTTTTGTTGCCAAAAGGCCTTTTAATATCTGGAACACATGTGGCAAGTCACTTTATCTTAAGCTTTTGGATGCTTCTCCTATTGAAATCAATGGCCCATTTAAACTTGCTTTTGTGCAGCAAAGAAACTTGATTTTGAGGCTTTTTTATTTTTTTTTACTGCAATAGGCCCCTATGGTCCTACTATTGTAGCTTCAATCATTTACCTTTTTTAATGCTGTTCATGTTCATTTAATGTTCAGTTTGGATAAGCCCAAATTTTTCAAGGAAGTTTGTCGAACCTGCGAACTGAACTTTTGAAATGTTCGTTCATCTCTATATAAAAATATACATTACGTACAATCACAAACTTAGCTTAATTTAAATGAACCCAGCATGGCAAATATGCAATGTATGATGTTATTTCCCTCCGGCACCATTCATGGTGTATTCATAGAATATTATTCTATTTTAAAACAATCATAATTCTAACAACCAAATTAATCTCTGGAGTATCATTTAGCTAAATGAAAAACAAAATAATAACAAATAATACAGGGTTGTTTTCCTCTGCTAGTATCCATAAACTACAACATGCACTTTTTTTTTTAATTCACAATGGGAGTTTTCATTATAGTATAATAGTCAGATTCTGCCACTATGCAGTTGTTCTCTTTAGAAGAGATCCATCAGGTAAACAACAACAGGTATTGTACTTTTACTTTATTATATTAATGTTTTAATACTGTATTTTTTTGTTAAATGATTGATTTAAAAAAATGTTAATGTACAATTACTCTTACAATGCCAATATCTTTTGTGAATCCAATGCTATTTACCTGTCAGCAGGTAAAGTAATTATGAAATTGTGATTTTTTTTTTTAATATAATTTTCCTTTGCTATTTTAATATTTTTCAGTGAAGTAATTATGTAAAAAAAAACACTTTTTTTTTTACTATGCAAAACATGTAATTCTAACAGGAAAAATGAATCCAGAGTGATAGATTCTTTACATAAATATTTTTAAATGCAACTGTCAGTTATGCAGGGCATGACTGTAGCTGCCATGTGCTGTAGCTGCCAATCACCTAGTGAGCATAGTGCCTTTTGGTAATTTTCAGTGGAGTGGATTATATACATCTCACATCTCTTACTGTAATAAAGTGTCAAAGAGGAGTTGTTTGTGCCTCCCTCTTCTTAATGAATAATCAATGCTGCCCGACCTCCTGCTTGCTCAGCTGTCATCCAGTGTCTCTGATTGCAGATCAGTCCTCTGTAGGCAGGTTATGTCTGAAAAGAACACTCAGATATAGTTTAATCTCTGATCCCAAATGTGTTGAAGCTGTTGTCTAGAGGTAATTCACTTGTCTAGAGACCTGCCAGCAGTTCATTCTCTGATTCAACTCCCCCGATGGATGTGAAATAGAGGTCTTATTTTTTTTTTTTTTTCTCATTATTGTTTAATTTTAAGGATATGTTCACACACAGTATGTTTGTTCAGTATTTTGGTCAGTATTTTGAAACCAAAACCAGGAGTGGATTAAAAACACAGAAAGGCTAGGTTCAGACACTGAAATTGAGTGGATGGCCAATAATTACCTTTATTTTAAAACAATGGCTGTAATTTGATGATGAGGAAAAATTTCCTTCAGAGAATTTGAAACCGAGAATGAACTGCTGGCAGGTCTCTAGACAGATGAGTTACCTCTAGACCACAGTTCCAACACATTTGGGCTCAGAGATTCAACTATATCTGAGTGTTTCTTTCAGACATAAACTGCCTATAGAGGACTGATCTGCAATCAGAGAGACTTACTAACAGCTGAGTGAGCAGGAGGCCAGGCAGCACTGATTTAATTGCTATTAGGACAGTTATTACCAGAATTTTATAAAGGACATGAAAAAAATGGAGGAATTGCTTTTTTGTTAACAGAAGAAAAAGTGTACAAACCAAGGATCTTTGACAGGTATACATAAAATGCAAACTTAGAAAAAGTGTGTTTCCTGAAACGTTTCATATTTAATGTCTCGTGATATATGCAAAAAAATCTTTGGTAGTATTATACTGTTTGTGCATTTTTATATTATACCAAGTTTGACAAGTAATTCCATGGAGGAAGCCTTGGGTGGATTGAAGCTCCTCACTGTGTAAATTCTAAAGCAGAAATCGAAGTTTTTAAATTGACTGTATGCAAATTATGTATGATAGCTTAACCCTGACATAGGAGTCAATACAATCCTAAACCAAGTGTACTGTTAATAACTCTCAGCAATAAAAGAAAACAATGTCCTTCATAATATCCGTGGATTTTATTCCTGAAAAAGGTAGGTGGCGTCCAGGGAAAGCAGTTGAATGCACAGACTACCTATCTAAAACAGACATGTTCCTTCTATGTTGCCTGTAAATTACTGCCCCTAGTGGCAGGATAACTATAGGACACTTTATGTGAAATAAAGGAAAGTGGCGATGTTATAGCATAAAATAGCTCCAGATGCAGAGAGCAGAGAAGTCTGACCAGTGGAGAAAGATGCAAGACCCAATGCCTGGGAGGAGACTGTGAGAAGGACGAATTATTTTTTTTAAGTAGTTGTTTTTTTGTTGTTTTGTTTTTCCCATAGTTTTTCTTTAATTGCCATTAAGAGAGTTATTATCAGAATTTGTTATATAGGCTGATTTAATGCTTCAGGTCTACATATAAGTATTGTGCTTAAAGGGAACCAATCAGCCTGATTGTGCTAATAGGGTTCCCTCCAGCACCATATAGCTCTACAGTGCAGCTTGTGGCCGGTACATGCCAAGAGCTGTATAGTAGCTCTATACTGTGCTGGAGGGAACCATATTAGTACAATCATGCTGATTAGTTCATTTTAAATTATTTAAGTGTTGAGCACATGCAGGGGTGTAGCTAGGATTCATGAGGCACCATAGCAAAAAACTGTACTGGGCCCCCCTCCCCTATGCACAACACAAAGCACTGCGCGAAATCTCTTGTGGCCAGAGGCAGAATCCTGCCTGCAGCCACAAGGGTCAGTCCATTGTATTTATCTATAAGGGCCAATTAGGAGC
This sequence comes from Dendropsophus ebraccatus, assembly GCF_027789765.1. Classification (NCBI taxonomy): domain Eukaryota; kingdom Metazoa; phylum Chordata; class Amphibia; order Anura; family Hylidae; genus Dendropsophus; species Dendropsophus ebraccatus. Next base: position 21,921,030 of record NC_091465.1, read on the forward strand.
CCTTATTATCAAATACATAGGTGCAGGAGCAGACTACCTTCTGCTTTACCCCTTATTACTGCAGTGTGCAAGTAACCCAATGTTCACTTACATGCTGCAACATAAAAAAAGGGTTAAAAAGTGTAAGGCAAGGAGATCTCTGCTTCACTACACGTCTACTGATGACCTCTGCACGGGCGCTCTGCATATTTTACTACTTGTTTGCTGCAGCCGGAGAACAGAAGTCGGGGTTATCAGTGCAGTGAAGCCGAGATCTCCTTCTTTTCTGCTTTTTAACTCTTCGTTTGTGTTGCAGCATGTAAATGAACATTGGGCCACTTACACACTGCAGTACATAAGGGGTTAAGCAGAAGGACACAGGATGGCTCTTACCTTCTATCCTGACTGTAAGCCTACAGTAGCACTGACCAACATAGCTCTGAAGTTTTTCTATTGTCCAGAACAATTATTTAGGCAGAACAAAGAATAATGAAAATTATTAAATAGAACTTATATTTTAATATTTGTCTTTTAACAGTTTTATTTCAAAATTTGAAAAAAAAAAGTTTTGGACAGATCTGCTTTCGTATATACTTCTGACTGTACCTAATATGAGTTAATATTTATCTAAGTATTCATTAGTTTTAGTTGTAATATCTATCTTTTCTTTTCTAAACATTGATTTTTCTCAAAATAGTTTAATAATTACTTTTTGTCTTCTTTTGAAGGTACTTTTTTTCTTTTTTTTTCTTTTTTTTTTAAATAATATAATTAATACCATGGACAGAAGTAACTTTACACAAATACGAGAATTCATCCTCGTTGGATTTTCTCTTCCTCCTCCATACCAATACATTGTGTTTGTGATCTTACTCGTAATCTTTCTGATTTCGCTGCTGTCTCATATGTTTCTAATTCTTTTATACAGAATTAGCTCTAATCTTCATACTCCTATGTATTTTTTTCATGCCAATTTCTCTTTTTTAAATTTGTGCCTGCTGTTAACTATAACTCCAAAAATGTTGATCGATCTTCTATCTCAACACAAGATCATCTCTTTCTATGGATGTGCCGTGCAGATGAACTGTTATCTGTCAGTTATCAGTGCTGAGTGCTATACAATGGCATCCGTGGCGTACGATCGATATAATGCCATATGTCATCCTTTGCTATATAACGTAATTATGAGGAAAGCAGTTTGCATCAGGCTGGTCATTGGTTCTTGGCTCATTGGGACAAGCAATGCTATGCTACAAACTAATCTCATATTTTCATTGCCATTTTGCCATTCCAATAAAATCAACAATTTTTACTGTGAACTTCCGCCCATATTAAGTCTGGCCTGTAATAACACTCATTTGAATGAAATTTTGATGCTTGTAATCACTTTTATTATTGTAATAGTATCTCTTCTACTGATCGTAATTTCATATGCAAATATCATCTGGACAATTCTCAAGCACCATCCTGCAGGGACGAGGCAAAAAGCTTTTTCCACTTGTTCCTCCCATCTCATGGTTGTATCTATTTCATATGGTACAGGGTCTATTATGTACTTAAGACCAAGGTCAAGGTTCGGAATGGATGAGGAGAAGTTTTTGTCCCTCGTGTTTGCAATTGTTGATCCTTTTCTGAACCCTTTTATCTATTGTTTTAGAAATAATGATGTAAAAATTGCAAGTAAAAAGCTGATATGAGAAATTAAATTAGCACCTGAGGGTAATAGTTTTCATAGTAAACATGTCATAGTCATGTGCATAGATATGCGCACCGGAATACACTCTTTCTGCAATGCACAACTACAGTACCTTAACCCCTTAAGGTCAAAGCCAATTTTCGTTTTTGCACTTTTGCTTTTTCCACTTTATGTTTAAAAGGCCATAGCACTTGCATTTTTTCACCTAGAGACCCACATGAGCCCTTATTTTTTGCAAAACCAATTGTACTTTGCAATGACAGGCATTATTTTTCCATAACATATTCTGCGAAACTGGAAAAAAATCATTTGCGCTGTCAAATTGAAAAAAAAAAAAGGAATTTGTTTTGATTTCGGGGAGTTTTGCATTTACGCCGTTCGCCCTATGGTAAAACTGACTTGTTATATATGTTTCTCAAGTCGTTACGATTACAACGATATATAACATGTATAACTTTTCTTGTATCTGATGGCTTGTAAAAAATTCAAACCATTGTTAACAAATATATGTTCCTTAAAATTGCTCTATTCCCATGCTTACAGCGCTTTTATCCTTTGGTCTATGGGGCTGTTTGAGGTGTCATTTTTGCGCCATGATGCGTTCTTTCTATCGGTATCTTGATTGCGCATATACGACTTTTTGATCACTTTTTATTACATTTTTTCTGGATTTGATGCGACCACAAATGAGCAATTTTGCACTTTGGAATTTTTTTGCGCTTATGTCGTTTACCGTGCGAGATCAGTAATGTGATTAATTAATAGTTCGGGCGATTACAAGGGCGGCGATACTAAATATGTTTATTTATTTATTTATTTATATTTATAAAATGGGAAAAGGGGGGTGATTTGGACTTTTAATGGGGTAGGGGATTTTTTATTAATAAAAAAACATTTTTACTTTTATTTTTACATTAACTAGAAGTCCCCCTGGGTGACTTGTATATACACAGCACTGATCTCTCATAGAGCTCAATGCTGTGTATATCCATCAGATCGGTCATAGATTGCTATGGCCTGCTGCAGGCCATAGCAATCTATTGCCGAGTCGGGATCAGCGTCATTCCGACGCTGAGGCCCGACACGGACAGAAGAACAGATCTCTTCCCCGCAATCGCATCGCGGGGGGGGGAGATCCGTCCCACTAGACACCAGGGACAGGGAGATCACAGCATCTAAGTGCAGCTGTCAGGTTTGACAGCTACACTTAGAGGCTTAAAGTGTCACTGTTGTTAATTTTTTTTTTTTTTGCAGAAATCAATAGTCCTGGCGAGTTTAAGAAACTTTGTAATTTGGTTTATTAGGGAAATCTGCCATTATCTGCATGTAAAAATCAGGAAATCTCGACTGTGTTTTCATCTCTTTCATCAGTCGGATCCTTGTCACAGCCGCGGCGGCGTCCCGCGTCCCGGGCCGCCGCCGCGACCGCTTCCTGCCCCATGCAGCAGCCGGTGTCCATAGTCGGGGACCCGGCGCTGCTATCACCTCGGCCCCGGGGGGCGCCTCACCTCTCCACGCTCCTGTCTCCCGCTGTGCCGGCCGGCGCGCGCGTCCCCGCCTCCTCGGGCGCGCGCGCGCCGGCTGTCTCAGATTTAAAGGGGCAGTGCGCTCCTAATTGGTAGTTGCACCTAATCACTCCCCTATAAATCCCAGCTTGCCTTGTTCCCTGTGTTGGAGCCTCTACATGCTTCCCATAGCGTTTGGCCCAGCTCCCTGTTGTTCCTGTGTCCTGTCCGTTACCTGGTCCCAAGTCCCTGTTCCTGAGTCCTGTCCGTTACCTGGTCCCAAGTCCCTGTTCCTGGTTCCTGTTCCCCTGTCACTCCACCTGTTCCCGTGTCTAGCCTGTCACGTGCTCTCTCATCTGCAGACTATTGCCTGTGCCATCTCCTGCCACGCCTCGCCTGCCGACACCAGCAACCAAGCCAGGGGTAGCGACCTGGGGGTCGCCTGCCGCAGCAAGTCCATCCCGCCTTGCGGCGGGCTCTGGTGAAAACCAGCGGCCCCTTAGACTCCGCTCCCTGGTGAGGTTTGTGTCATCGCTGGTGCCGGTCCAGTGGATCCACTACTCCGGGCGTTACAGTAGGCTCCAACCCTCTCCTGAGATTCCTATGCAGGTGGAACGGGCTCACCTGACGCCTGATGAAAGAATCCGGCGCCTGGAGCAGAATCTCTGTCTCTATTGCGGTGGTTCCGATCACTTCCGGCTGGGATGTCCCCTACGTCCCCAAACATCCGGAAAATGCTCGCACCTAGGTCCGGTGGGACAGGTGTCCCTAGGTGTGAATGCCACCATTCCAAGTCTGTCTATGCCAGTTTCCATCCGGACTCTCTCAGGACAAAATCATCAGACTACTGCCTTCCTCGATTCTGGGTCAGCAGGCAGTTTTATTGCGGCAACATTGGTCCAAAGATGGCGGCTACCCGTGACCCGACTAGCCAGGCCCCTGACTATCTCCTCGGTCACAGGCGAAATTCTTACCGACCGTGTGTACTACCAGACCGCACCTTTAGTCCTCCAGGTGGGTCCTTTACATCAAGAAGAGATATCCTTCTACGTCCTGCCCCATTCTTCCCCCGCGGTCCTCCTGGGACTCCCGTGGCTGCAAGAACATGCCCCTCAACTGGACTGGAGAACCGGGGAGATTCTCAGTTGGGGTCAGGACTGTTCCAACCAGTGTCTCAGGTCACCTCAGACCAAGTGTACTATGTCGTTTCCTGTCCCAGCCAAGCCTCTATCTGACCTACCGGCAGAAGACCAAGACTCGGCGGATGCCTTCTCTGCCGAGGTGTACCCTCTCTCCGTACCCAAGACTAAGGTCGGGTCCTCTCACCACCGGGAGAACTTACAGAAGGTCCTCGTCCACAGACCCACAGTCCCTTGCCATGTTTTACCGCCTGTTCGCCTAGCACCAGTCGTCACCTCCTCGCTTCGGAGAGTACCCCCCGGAAAGACTCATGTTCACCCTGCGCTTCGAAGAGGTATTTTGAAGTGGGGTCATTCCTCGTTGGAGGCCGGGCACCCTGGAGTCCGTAAGACCGGCCAACGGATCTCTCGCCACTACTGGTGGTCCAGTTTGTTTCAAGATGTCAAAGATTTTGTGGCTTCCTGTGCCATCTGCAGGCAAGAAAGAGGGGGAGGCCAAAGGGGGGGGGTACTGTCACAGCCGCGGCGGCGTCCCGCGTTCCGGGCCGCCGCCGCGACCGCTTCCTGCCCCATGCAGCAGCCGGTGTCCATAGTCGGGGACCCGGCGCTGCTATCACCTCGGCCCCGGGGGGCGCCTCACCTCTCCACGCTCCTGTCTCCCGCTGTGCCGGCCGGCGCGCGCGTCCCCGCCTCCTAGGGCGCGCGCGCCGGCTGTCTCAGATTTAAAGGGGCAGTGCGCTCCTAATTGGTAGTTGCACCTAATCACTCCCCTATAAATCCCAGCTTGCCTTGTTCCCTGTGTTGGAGCCTCTACATGCTTCCCATAGCGTTTGGCCCAGCTCCCTGTTGTTCCTGTGTCCTGTCCGTTACCTGGTCCCAAGTCCCTGTTCCTGAGTCCTGTCCGTTACCTGGTCCCAAGTTCCTGTTCCTGGTTCCTGTTCCCCTGTCACTCCACCTGTTCCCGTGTCTAGCCTGTCACGTGCTCTCTCATCTGCAGACTATTGCCTGTGCCATCTCCTGCCACGCCTCGCCTGCCGACACCAGCAACCAAGCCAGGGGTAGCGACCTGGGGGTCGCCTGCCGCAGCAAGTCCATCCCGCTTTGCGGCGGGCTCTGGTGAAAACCAGCGGCCCCTTAGACTCCGCTCCCTGGTGAGGTTTGTGTCATCGCTGGTGCCGGTCCAGTGGATCCACTACTCCGGGCGTTACAATCCTGTCTGGTCTATGAAGAGGGGAGGGGGAAGGAGCGAGATTAGCGGGCAGCTGAGAGCCAAGAACAAAGGATTGCACAGTGGGGGAGCTATTCACAGCCCTAATTAGTGGTCAGATAGCTCAGTGCTGATGTCACAGGAGAGAGTCTTTGATATGAATGTAAATTAACTCTTTGTTGTCCTGTTTTGCTGCTTTTACTTTCTCTCTCCATAGGAAAACCATGAAGACAGGGGGGAGAGCTTCAAACTGCTTTTTCATGATAAAAATTCATTTTTCGGCTAATAAACCCAATTACAAAGTTTCTTAAAATCGCCTGTACTATTGATTTATGCAATAAAAATTTTAACGACAGTGACACTTTAATTAGCCGGCGTGGCAACGGGACCCGCGCCGGCTAATAGAGGCACTGCCCGGCTGCACATGTCAGCCAGGATCAACACCGTTCAGAGCGGGGTCCCGGCGGGACCCAGCTCTGAACACCCCCGCGGCACCATGACGTATCAGATACGTCATGGGTCGCTAAGGGGTTAAATATGGCACAGATGCTGAGTTAGGGGGTATTGTGTGTATACCTGGGCAATACTTTAATTTTGAATCATCGCAAAGCTCATAAAAAAGGAGCATGTTAATAAAGCTTCCTAATCTGATCGTGTTGTTACGTAGTTGAAATGGAATTGGATAATCACTATGGCTATGTTCACTGGTTTTTCAGGCAAAAAAAAAAGAAGAAAAAAAAACACCAGTAAAAACGCCAATGCAGCGTATAGCATTTTGTTTTCCATACATTTGCATATTTTCTAGCATTTTTTACAGTGTTTTTAACTTCATGTAAGAATGATCTTGTTTGTGGTTCAGGCATTTTTGTGTGCTGAACTTTTTTTTTCATCTGCCACTGTGCCATCACAAAAGATGACAAAAATTCCAGGGAGGGGGGGGGGGGCAAGAACAATCCCATTGATGTCTATGGGAGATAAGCATTACAGTTTGAAAAAAAAGGCCACACACTTTTTTTTGACAAAGCTTACATAGAGCCTCAAAAACGCCAGAGAGGAGAGAAGAGTGCCCCTCCCCCCCAAGCCATGTGAGTAATGCAGATCAAAGCTGTTAGGAACCGGTGACACCAGACACACAGAGACAGTGAACCCTAAGCTCAGCCCCGCCCACTGACTCTACCTACTTGCCCCCCTAGGCTAAACCCTAGGGCAGCAACTGGGCGGCGGTCCCTGTACTGGCTTGGTGGGACAAAAAGACAAGACAGACAGACAAAACACAATAAAGAATGATCGACAGTCCGGGTCACAACAATCAGGCAGCGCAGTACAAAAACACAATCCAAAAAGCAAGGTCAATAAACAGGCAATATGGTCAGAGGCAGGCAGCAAGCAGGGATAGTCAGAATACAAGGAAAAATAGTCAGAATAAACAGAGAAGTAAACAGAGGCAGAAGCAGGCTGAGACAAGCTCAAACCGGCTAGGCACAGGCAGAAGCTGAAATCTTAAATGGGACACCAGGAACCAAGTCCAGAAGATGATAGGAGGGACCAGCTGTCAATCACTGAGGCAAGGCAGGTTAACTGTTACATGACCAGAGGAAACTTAGCAGCACAGACACGGGTGGGGCAGGGAAAACAATTAGCAGATCAGAAGAAATAAGACACAGTTCAGACAGGGCAAAAACAAGGCAAACAAAACACAGAATAAATGGAAGATTATGGCCAAAATCGCAGTCTTTGGCGCAGAGGTCGAATCTTCGCAGCAGATGGTGGCACTGATGCCTTTTCAGGCGCGATCATGACAAAAGCCTTCTATTGACTTCCAGCTAACATCCATTTGCTGTGTTTTTGCGTTATTTTACTATAGACATAGAGTGGCCCAGTGTAAGCTGCAGTCTTCAACTGCAGTGTAAGTTCAACTGCAGGGCCATCATCATTAACAGCCTTCAGGAACGACTCAGAGTGGTCCCAATAGGCTTTGATGAAGGTTGTAGGTCCCAGTAAGACCCAGTGGTCTGGCTAATACTAGCCAGGCTAGTATTATGGAAAAGATCTTTTAAAGTTCCAGCTCCTCGGTAGTCAGTAGTCAATCCCGGAGCCATCACTTATTGGGTCCCCACAAATGGTGATGAGCGAACATTCGGATGTTTGGTTTGGATCCTGAATACGAACATAAAAAAAAGGTTGTGATCGGTTTGTGTTCACCAAAAATGCACTCCCATCCAGTGGTTGTTGTTCCAAAGGCAAAAGATGGAGGAGAACAGCGTCAGCTAGTCACTAGACTGGTGTTGTTCAGGAAGGCACAGGCTTTCGAGAGGTATCTCAAGGCACCAGCGGTCCTCAAAAACAACCTAGCCTGCTACTGGCAGTTTTTCCATGTCATTGGCATAAAAAAACACAATGCTATCTGTAGCATCTGTGAACATAAAGCGGTTTGGCTTTGGGTTTAAAGCGCCTCTGTACCCACAATCTGACCCCCCAAACCACTTGTACTTTCGGATAGCTGCTTTTAATCCAAGATCTGTCATGCGGTCCGTTCGGCAGGGGATGCAGTTATTGTCATAAAAACAACTTTTAATCCGGTGTCTAACGGCCGGGGCTTACATTTGTATATGCTGTATTAGGCTGGCACACCCTCTCTGTCCTTCCTCCCCACCCTCATCATCATTAGGAATGCTCCAGGCAGATTGCTTCCTATTCCTCACCTGTGTGTATATTGAACATGGGCTGGATCGTTAATACACCTGTGCAAAGCTCAAACAGCAGTAAATGTTCCTGGATCATTCCTAATAATGAGGAGGGTGGGGGGAAGGACGGAGAGGTGGTGCCAGACTAATGCATATACAAACGTAAGCCCCTGCCGTTAGACACAGCGCTGCCGGATTAAAAGTTGTTTTTATGGCAATAACTGCATCCCCTGCCGAACCGACCCCAGGACAGATCTTGGATTAAAAGCAGCTTTAAACCCAGTTCAAACATCTGTGTGGCAGCACATGGAACACCACCACCCCATTGCCTGGAAGAACCTGAACCCCCATGCCACTTCCCATAAGCAAGAACAGCTGCAGCTATCATATATTTTTTTTATTTAATTTTTTAATTCAGTTTTGTTTAAATCTAAGTTTTTAAAATACAATTGTTTAATTCAATATTCTTAAGCTCAGTTTTTTTACTTTTCAAAATTTGAATAGATTTTTTTTATTATTTTAATTCTATTTTTAATCTTTTTTATTGAAATTGTAATTCTCCCACACAAGTGTTTGTCCTTTCCCATTTTAAAGTTTCACTGTTGTGAATTTATTTATTTTTTTGCAGAAATCAATAGTACAGGCGATTTTAAGAAACTTTGTAATTAGGTTTATTAGCCGAAAAATGCATTTTTATCATAACAAAAAACAATTTGAATCTCTCCCCCCTGTCTTCATTGTTCTCCTCTGGAGAGAGCTAAATAAAAGACCAAAACAGGACAACAAAGAGTTAATCTACAAATACCTCACCTATTATCTCCTTTGACAGTCACCACTGACCTCTCTGAGCTCAGATTACAGCTGTCACCCAGCTCTGTGCCTGTAATTCTCTGTTATCTGCTTTCTGCTGTTGGCTAACTCCCTCCTTCCTCCTCCCCCCTCCCCTCTCTCTAGAGCAGACAGGGTACGTCTCATGCAACAAGTCATAATTTTCAAATTTTTTGCAGTGGATGGAAAAGAGGAAGGAGGAGGGGGGACCTGGGAAAAGGCTTTTTAAATGCAAATAATGGCATATTTGGCTAATAAACCCAATTACAAAGTTTATTAAAATCGCCTGTACTATTGATTTCTGCAAAAAACAACAACAGTGACTCTTTAACCCCTTAGTGACCGCCGTGCTGCCTTTTCACGGCGGCCACTAATGGGCTTTATTCCGATGCGTACGCCTTTTAACGGCGTACGCATCGGAATGAATAGTCGCCCGGCGGCGGCAGCAGAACGGGGGATCAGCAGTCAGTATGACAGCTGACCCCCTCCTGTAACTGCCCGGAGCGGCAGTTTAATCCGGGTTCTGGTGTGTACCGATCGGCGCCGCAGGTCCACTTTGGAGGTCCCGCAGCGCCGTCCGGTCCCCCGACGTCTCCATGGTAACTCCAGGGGCCTAATGAAGGCCCCCAGGCTTACCATGGATAAGCCATCTTGCTGACAGGGGTGGCTGTGCTACTGCCTGTCAGCAGGATGGTCACATAATACATTACACTGTACTGCAGAATCAGTGCAGTGTATTGTATATTGTGATCTAAATGTTACACTAGTGATGATGTCATTTGACCGCCTGTAGGAGAAGACGGGCACAGGCAAGAGGGGAGAGAAGAGGACCTGGACAGCGTGGGAGCAGAGGAAAGGTGAGTGGGATGTTTATTTTTTTTATTTGGTGGTTAACTAGGCTACCAGGGACATGACTTATGGGGGTTAACTAGGCAACAGGGACATGACTTATGGGGGTTAACTAGACAACAGGGACATGACTGATGGGGGTTAACTAAGCTACCAGGGACATGACTGGGGGGGTTGTTAACTAGGCTACCAGGGACATGACGGGGGGGTTGTTAACTAGGCTACCAGGGACATGACTGGGGGGGGGGGGGTTAACTAGGCTACCAGGGACATGACTGGGGGGTTAACTGGGCTACCAGGGACATGACTGTGGGGGTTAAATAGGCTACCAGGGACATGACTGGGGGGGTTAACTAGGCTACCAGGGATATGACTGGGGGGGTTAACTAGGCTACCAGGGACATGCCTGGGGGGTTAATTAAGCTACGAGGGACATGCCTGGGGGGTTAACCAGGCCTACCAGAGGCATCACTGGGGGTTAACTAGGCAACCAGAGACATGCCTGTGGGGTTAACTAGACTACAAGGGACATGACTGGGGGGGGGGGTAACTAGACTACAAGGGACAGGCACTGGGGGGTTAACTACAATAGCAGGGGCACTAGGGGAACAATACTTTGCCTTGCCCCGGGTGCTGCAAACACGCTTGGTATGCGGCCCTCGAATGATTTTATTAATGCCCGACCGGCCCTCGACATGGAAAAGGTTCCCCACCCCTGCAATAAACCATTACATAAAAGTGATCAAAAACACAAATCCTATACATATTTGGTATCGCTACGTCCGTAACGACCCAATCTATAAAAAAATATCAATAATTATATCGCACGACACACGCTGTAAAAAAATAAAGAAAAAACAGTACCAGAATAGCTGTATTTTATCAATCTGCTTTAGAAAATACATCATAAAAGAGATCAAAAAGTCATATACATATAAAACTTGGTATCAATAGAAACTACAGATCTTCCTGCTAAAAATAAGCCCAAAACCAGCTCTGTCACGCAAAAGATAAGAACGCTATGGATCTTGCAATGTGGCGACATTTTTTGTGGGGTTTTGCTAGGAAGATAGTTTCTATTGCGCCAAAGTGGTAATAGTTAAAAAAACCTACACAAATGTGGTATCGCCGTAACCGTAGTGACCCAGAGAATACATCTATTATGTTATTAGTGACCGCCGATACGGATTTTTACGGCGATCACTAATGGGCTCTATTCTGCTGCCATCAGCTCTTTATGGCGATAGCACAGAATAGTGCAGCAGCGCCGGTAAGGCCCGCAGCCCCCTCCTCTCAGCTATTGGAGGTCGCTGAGAAGTTGGGGCAGAGTATGGGCTCCGTCCCGGCCGGTCCTCGCACCGACGATCGTCGTTATTACCAGTATAACGGCGGCCACCGGTAACGGGCACTGCGTGCTTTCATCTCCTTTCACCGTTAATCAACAGTGAGAGGAGATGAATAACCCCCCCCCCCCCCCCGTCCCCCCCGGAATAACCTTAGTGTTCACAGTAATTCCTTAGGGTACAAACACACTTGCCGCATCGGAAGCGAGTTTCTCGCTGCGTATTCGCAGCAAGACTTGCTGAGGGGTCACCCTGTGTACTCAATGGCAGACAAACTTGCAGCAGGGATGTTCCTCCCTGCTGCGAGTTTGTCCAAAGGCCGACCCATTAACCCCCCGGCCGCCGGAGACTATACATCACCTGGTCCCGACTATACATCACATGGTCCCGACTATACTGTACATCACCTGGTCCTTCGCTGATTCCCGGCACTTCCTGCTCGGCCAATCAGTGCGCTGCCCCACCGCAGCACTGATAGGCTGAACGGGCCGTGAAGACGTCGGGAGCCACGTAGCCGGGATCAGGTGACGTATAGTCTCCGGCGGCCGGGGAGTTAACGGGGTGAGCTGCGGACAAACTCGCAGCAGGGATGTACATCCCTGCTGCGAGTTTGTCTGCCATTGAGTACACATGGCTGGGATCCTCAGCGAGTCTCGCTTCAAATACGCAGCCAGAAACTCGCTGCTGATACAGCAAGTGTGTTTGTACCCTTAAAAAAAGATCAAACTCTCATTCTCTCCACCACCAGAGGTGGCGGCGAGCATGGGGCAATGATCAGGGACTAGCCGATGTGGTCCTGGTACAAGTGATCAGTATATATACTATATACTATATATACTACGGTATATACTATATACTACTGATCACTTGTTCCAAATGCTGCCGACACTTTTTGTCCCCTGTCACCAAAAATCATTGGTGACGGGATAAAAAGTCAAGTGCCCCGGATTATCTGTAACCACTCCGCATTACCTGTAACCACCCCAGATTACCTGTAACCACCCCGCATTACCTGTAACCACCCCAGATTACCTGTAACCACCCCAGATTACCTGTAACCACTCTGCATTACCTGTAACCACTCCGCATTACCTGTAACCACTCTGCATTACCTGTAACCACTCCGCATTACCTGTAACCACCCCGCATTACCTGTAACCACCCCACATTACCTGTAACCACTCCGCATTACCTGTAACCATTCCGCATTACCTGTAACCACTCCGCATTACCTGTAACCATTCCGCATTACCTGTAACCACTCCGCATTACCTGTAACCACTCCGCATTACCTGTAACCACCCCAGATTACCTGTAACCACTCCGCATTACCTGTAACCATTCCGCATTACCTGTAACCACCCCAGATTACCTGTAACCACCCAAGATTATTCATAACCACTTCAGTTTACCTGTATCCGCTCAGATTACCAGTAACCACCCCCAGATTGCCTGTAACCACCCCAGATTGCCACAGGCTACCCATAACCACTACACATTGCCCCAGATTGCCCGTAACCACCCCAGTTTGTCTGTGACCCCCCCCCCCCAAGATTGCCCGTCACCACCCCAGAAAGCCAGTAAACACCCCCAGAGATTGTCCGTTACCACCCCATATAGGCAGTAAACACCCCCAGATTGTCCGTTACCACCCCATATAGCTAGTAAACACCCCTAGATAGTCGGTAAACACCCCCAGATTGTTTATTACCACCCCAGATAGCCAGTAAACACCCCCAGATTGCCCATAAACACCCCAGATTGCCACAGACTGCTCGTACCACCCCAGATTGCCCGTCACCATCCCAGATAGCAAATAAACACTCCCAGGTTGCCCGTCACCACCCCAGATTATCTGCAATCTCATTTAAAAAAAAATTTTTAGCAACTGCGCTATTCTAATAACAGATACTAGCTGCGGTTTTGCATCAGCAAAATGACGCTCCTTTCCTTCTGAGCCCTGCTATGTGCCCATACAGTAGTTTATGCCCACATATGAGGTACCGTTGTACTCAGGAGAACCATCTTTACAAATTTTGCAGTGCATTTTCGCACCTGGCGCTCAGAAACTTGTTCAGCAAAATCTGTACTGAAAATGCTTATTGGCGCTCCTTCCGTTCTGAGCCCCGCTGTGTGCACATACAGTGGTTTACGCCCCCATATGGGGTACCATTGTACTCAGGAGAACCTGCGTTACAAAATTTTTTCTCTCCTGTTGCTTGTGAAAATGAGATACTTTAATCTGAACGAACATATTATTTGAAAATTTCTATTTTCCATTTTTTTCCGGCCTAATTGTGAATACTTTCCTCAAGCCTGTGTAGGGTTAAAATGCCCATTATATCCCTAGATTAATTCCATAGGGTGTGTAGTTTCCAAAATGGGGTCATTTATAGGGTTTCAATTATACAAGCCTCCTAAACACACTTAAAAAAAGAACTGGTCCCTAAAAAAATTAGTTTTGGAAATTTCATGAAAAATTGCTAATTTGCTGATACCTTTTTTAAGCCCCGTAACACCTAAGAAAAGTAAAATATGTTTACGAAAAGACCAGATAAATAGATTGCAAGCCTGGATCAGCATCAAATAAACAGTGCAACCATTGCTATCACACCGGAACTAGGCCAAGCCTGGCTTACACTGTATGGCTATGTTCACACTATGTATGTGTGCGGCTGGTGTATGTGGTCCTGGTACAAGTGATCAGTATATATACTATATACTATATATACTACGGTATATACTATATACTACTGATCACTTGTTCCAAATGCTGCCGACACTTTTTGTCCCCTGTCACCAAAAATCATTGGTGACGGGATAAAAAGTCAAGTGCCCCGGATTATCTGTAACCACTCCGCATTACCTGTAACCACCCCAGATTACCTGTAACCACCCCAGATTACCTGTAACCACTCTGCATTACCTGTAACCACCCCAGATTACCTGTAACCACTCTGCATTACCTGTAACCACTCCGCATTACCTGTAACCATTCCGCATTACCTGTAACCACTCCGCATTACCTGTAACCACCCCACATTACCTGTAACCACCCCAGATTACCTGTAACCACTCCGCATTACCTGTAACCATTCCGCATTACCTGTAACCACCCCAGATTACCTGTAACCACCCAAGATTATTCATAACCACTTCAGTTTACCTGTATCCGCTCAGATTACCAGTAACCACCCCCAGATTGCCTGTAACCACCCCAGATTGCCACAGGCTACCCATAACCACTACACATTGCCCCAGATTGCCCGTAACCACCCCAGTTTGTCTGTGACCCCCCCCCCCAAGATTGCCCGTCACCACCCCAGAAAGCCAGTAAACACCCCCAGAGATTGTCCGTTACCACCCCATATAGGCAGTAAACACCCCCAGATTGTCCGTTACCACCCCATATAGCTAGTAAACACCCCTAGATAGTCGGTAAACACCCCCAGATTGTTTATTACCACCCCAGATAGCCAGTAAACACCCCTAGATAGCCAGTAAACACCCCCAGATTGCCCATAAACACCCCAGATTGCCACAGACTGCTCGTACCACCCCAGATTGCCCGTCACCATCCCAGATAGCAAATAAACACTCCCAGGTTGCCCGTCACCACCCCAGATTATCTGCAATCTCATTTAAAAAATTTTTTTTAGCAACTGCGCTATTCTAATAACAGATACTAGCTGCGGTTTTGCATCAGCAAAATGACGCTCCTTTCCTTCTGAGCCCTGCTCTGTGCCCATACAGTGGTTTATGCCCACATATGAGGTACCGTTGTACTCAGGAGAACCATCTTTACAAATTTTGCAGTGCATTTTCGCACCTGGCGCTCAGAAACTTGTTCAGCAAAATCTGTACTGAAAATGCTTATTGGGGCTCCTTCCGTTCTGAGCCCCGCTTTGTGCACATACAGTGGTTTACGCCCCCATATGGGGTACCATTGTACTCAGGAGAACCTGCGTTAAAAAAAATTTTCTCTCCTGTTGCTTGTGAAAATGAGATACTTTAATCTGAACGAACATATTATTTGAAAATTTCTATTTTCCATTTTTTTCCGGCCTAATTGTGAATACTTTCCTCAAGCCTGTGTAGGGTTAAAATGCCCATTATATCCCTAGATTAATTCCATAGGGTGTGTAGTTTCCAAAATGGGGTCATTTATAGGGTTTCAATTATACAAGCCTCCTAAACACACTTAAAAAAAGAACTGGTCCCTAAAAAAATTAGTTTTGGAAATTTCATGAAAAATTGCTAATTTGCTGATACATTTCTAAGCCCCGTAACACCTAAGAAAAGTAAAATATGTTTACGAAAAGACCAGATAAATAGATTGCAAGCCTGGATCAGCATCAAATAAACAGTGCAACCATTGCTATCACACCGGAACTAGGCCAAGCCTGGCTTACACTGTATGGCTATGTTCACACTATGTATGTGTGCGGCTGTATTTTTTATGCGGCTGTAAATGTGCGGATGAAACTACGGCTGTGGGAAAAAATAGACATAGGCTGAAAACATACGGTCATTTACTTGGAAATCTGGTTCAACTAAAAATAACAAATAAAATCTTAAGAAAGTGATGCAAACACCTCTGGATGCATCTTGGAAAGCAGGGAAACAGTTTACATGAATCGCTATTACCGGGGTTTGCGATCCTCTGCAGTATGCCGATGCCTCTCATGGTTAATATATTGAATTAATAAAACACATTTTCTTTGTAATAAAGTCCCTTTCATTGTTCAATAATTAAATTTAAACGATTCCATCATTTTGCAATTAAATATACTGTTAAAATAAATATATATATAAATAAATGTATATTTATATATATATTTATTTTTTGACAGTTTATTTAATTGCACAATGATGAATTCGTTTAAATTAAATTATTGAACAACGAAACAGATTTTATTTCAACGAAAATGTGTTTTATTAATTAAATATTAATTAGTACAGGAAGCTCCATAAGCCGTTAATTCATATGCCGGCAATAGAGCATTCTGTACTAATCATCACTTTACTTTAATTAAAACATCAAATGTTTCTTCTTATTATGTTATCACAATAGCATTATTAGAAGAAACATTTAGAATTATATGTGCGCTCAGCTGATTGGCTGATCGGCTGAGCGCACATATAATTAGCGGGTCCGCAGCACAGTGACTTCATTGTGCTGCGGACCAGCGAAGAGGACACATCGGGGTGAGTATAGAGCTCTCCCCACCCCCTCCCCAGCACTGCACCCCTCCCAGCAAGGAAGGGGGGTCACTTAACCCCTTCCTTGCTGGGACGGGTGCAGTCTGACATCAGTCTGGCCCCCAAGGGGTTAAGGGAGATGCAATACATCCTCCCTTAACCCCTTGGGGGCCAGACTGTAAGCAGCGATCTGTAAAGATGCTGCATACTGTAAGGAGCACAACACCGCTCACAATGATGGGTGTTGTGCTCCTGTTTGTGTGTTTTTTGTGTGTTTCTCCCTTTTTGTTTTTCAGATATCGGTATCCTGTGGATTACGTCGGATTCCGTGGACTACGTCGATGACCAGCCGTTGTTTGTTGTTGTTTTTTTAATAAAATGGTCAATGAGGGGTGTGGGGGTGTTTTATTTGAATAAAAAAATTTTTAAACTTGTGTCTTGTCTTTATTTCTTTACTTTATAGACTTAGTAGTGGAAGCCGTCTAATAGACGGAATCCATTACTAAGTTGGGGCCTAGTGTTAGCCGGTATAAAATGGCTAACACTAACCCCCCATTATTACCCCAGTACCCAATGCCACCAGGGGTACTGGGAAGAGCCGGGTGCCAGTGGTCCCGGAGCGTCAAAATTGGCGCTACTGGACCGGGCGGCAGCAGGCTGGTAAGATTTAGGCTGGGGAGGGCCTAAAGCAATCGCTCTTCCCACCCTGGTGTTACCAGGCTGCTGTAGTTTGGTTTTTAACCCGGCTGGTTATAAAAATAGGAGGGACCCTATGCGTTTTTTTTTATTATTTATTTATTTTAAAAAAAACCCGCATAGGGTCCCCCCTATTTTTATAACCAGCCGGGTTAAAAACCAAACGACAGCAGCCTGGTAACACCAGGGTGGGAAGAGCCATTGGTTTAGGCCCTCCCCAGCCTAAATCTTACCAGCCTGCTGCCGCCCGGTCCAGTAGCGCCAATTTTGACGCTCCGGGACCACTGGCACCCGGCTCTTCCCAGTACCCCTGGTGGCATTGGGTACTGGGGTAATAATGGGGGGTTAGTGTTAGCCATTTTATACCGGCTCACACTAGGCCCCAACTTAGTAATGGATTCCGTCTATTAGACGGCTTCCACTACTAAGTCTATTAAGTAAAGAAATAAAGACAAGACACAAGTTAAAAAATTTTTATTCAAATAAAAACACCCCCACACCCCTCATTGACCATTTTATAAAAAAAAAAAAAAAACGCTGGTCATCGACATAGTCCACGGAATCCGACGTAATCCACAGGATACCGATATCTGAAAAACAAAAAGGGAGAAACACACAAAAAACACACAAACAGGAGCACAACACTAATCATTGTGAGCGGTGTTGTGCTCCTTACAGTATGCAGCATCTTTACAGGTCGCTGCTTACAGTCTGGCCCCCAAGGGGTTAAGGGAGGATGTATTGTATCCCCCTTAACCCCTTGGGGGCCAGACTGATGTCAGACTGCACCCATCCCAGCAAGGAAGGGGTTAAGTGACCCACCTTCCTTGCTGGGAGGGGTGCAGTGCTGGGGAGGGGGTGGGGAGAGCTCTATACTCACCCCGATGTGTCCTCTTCGCTGGTCCGCAGCACAATGAAGTCACTGTGCTGCAGACCCGCTAATTATATGTGCGCTCAGCCGATCAGCCAATCAGCTGAGCGCACATATAATTCTAAATGTTTCTTCTAATAATGCTATTGTGATAACATAATTAGAAGAAACATTTGATGTTTTAATTAAAGTAAAGTGATGATTAGTACAGAAAGCTCTATTGCCGGCAATATGAATTAACGGCTTACTGGAGCTTCCTGTACTAATTAATATTTAATTAATAAAACACATTTTGTTGTTCAATAATTTAATTCTAACGAATCCATTATTGTGCAATTAAATATACTGTCAAAAAATAAATATATATATATATATATAAATAAATATACATTTATTTATATATATATATTTATTTTAACAGTATATTTAATTGCACAATGATGGATTCGTTAGAATTAAATTATTGAACAACAAAAGGGACTTTATTACAAAGAAAATGTGTTTTATTAATTTAATATATTAACTATTAGAGGTATCGGCATTCGGCATCATTGCCGGCTATTTTTGAAGTACTCCGTACGGACCGCCTGTCAATCCACGGCCGCATTTCAGGCCGCAAGCAATGGTCTTGTTCATTTTTTACGGGTCCGTTTACGATAGGGCCGTAGATTCATACATAGTGTGCACTGTGCAGCCGCATATCCTATACTTCCAAGCATACACATGAACCACCAAAAATTACAATTACAATTACAGCCGCAAATACAGCCGCACAGTTACATAGTCTGAACCTAGCCTATATATGTGAAGTTTAATGTATGTTAGCCGGCGATATGTGAGAGGCGTTTTTATAGTGCTTGAAAATCCCTATATTGTAATCCGTATTCTTCTTCTTCTTCTTCCCTTTCTTCTTCCAGCCATTTTTCTATGCGTAATACAGCCCAAACCGCTTTGCGCACAGACTCCGTTCAAACTGCGTTTCGAAGCCCTCAGCGGTGTGGGGTGTGCTATCTATTTTCCGTTTTGACCAGATTTGTCGTTTTTAAGAAATTTACGTTTAAAGACCCCTAATTTCCCATAGAAAATAATGGCCCATTGGAAATAATGGCCACACTCTAACCGCTAACAGCCAATCACAGCACATATGCAAATAGCTGAAATATAGCAGCCAATAGGAACTCTAAGGTCTTGTCAGGCAATGTATCGCACCATCCACAGTCACATGTCCACTATTGGCCAATAGAAGATGTAATATATGGAAGGTCCTTAACGATTATGTCTCACTGACATGAGTAAGATTGTCATGGTAACCGAGCAATGATCTTTACCATTATAAGTAGCAGAGGTCAGTCAGTAAAACAGCAGAGCTGAGGCAGCCATGTAGCAGGGACAGTACCAAAGCCGCTCTTAAAGGGACGGTACCCAAGCTGCTCTTAAAGGGACGGTACCCAAGCCGCTCTTAAAGGGACGGTACCCAAGCCGCTCTTAAAGGGACGGTACCCAAGCCGCTCTTAAAGGGATGGTACCCAAGCCGCTCTTAAAGGGTCGATACCCAAGCCGTTCTTAAAGAGACGGTACCCAAGTCGCTGTGTAAGGGGAATTACATAAGTCACTCTTACAGGGACAGTACCCAAGTCGCTCTTAAAGGGATGGTCCCCAAGTCGCTCTTAAAGGGACGGTACCCAAGTCGCTCTAAAAGGGATGGTACCCTAGTTGCTTTTAAAGGGACGGTACCCAAGTCGCTCTTAAAGGGATCCAAGTCGCTCTAAATGGGTCCTTTTAAGATCTACCTGGGTCCCTTTAAGAGCGACCTGGGTCCCTTTAAGAGTGACCTGGGTCCCTTTAAGAGCGACCTGGGTCCCTTTAAGAGCGAAATGGGTCCCTTTATGAGCGACCTGGGTCCCTTTAAGAGCGACCTGGGTCCCTTTAAGAGCGACCTGGGTCCCTTTAAGAGCGACCTGGGACCCTTTAAGAGCGACCTGGGTCCCTTTAAGAGGGACCTGGGTCCCTTTAAGAGGGACCTGGGTCCCTTTAAGAGCGACCTGGGTCCCTTTAAGTCCGAAATGGGTCCCTTTAAGAGCGACCTGGGTCCCTTTAAGAGGGACCTGGGTCCCTTTAAGAGCGACCTGGGTCCCTTTAAGTCCGAAATGGGTCCCTTTAAGAGCGACCTGGGTCCCTTTAAGTCCGAAATGGGTCCCTTTAAGAGCGAACTGGGTCCCTTTAAGAGCGACCTGGGTCCCTTTAAGAGCGACCTGGGTCCCTTTAAGAGCGACCTGGGTCCCTTTAAGAGTGACCTGGGTCCCTTTAAGAGCGACCTTGGTCCCTTTAAGAGCGAAGGGACCCAGGTCACTCTTAAAGCGACCCAGGTCGCTCCTAAAGGGAGTCATGTCGCTCTTAAAGGGACGGGAGCCAAGTTGCTCTTTAAGGGATGGGACCCAAGTCGCTCTTAAAGGGACGGCACCCAGGATTAAAATTTCTCTTAAAGGGGAAGTCACTGGTAAAGGGGCGCTCTGGAAGTCACTGGTAAAGGGGTGCTCTTTTCAAGCACTATGTACTTCCCTGGAAATGCAAATCTAGTTTATTTTTTAAATGTGACGCAGAGCCAAATAAAACACTGCGATTGTTGTTATCACACAGGAACTAGGCCACGCCCGGTGCACACTGTATATATCTGAAACTTTACATATGCCTGCCAGCGATACGTTTGAGGTGTTTTTTACTTTTTGTCAAACCTGGCGCAGAGGCAAAAAAAAACACTGCAACCGTTGCTTTCACACCGGAACTAGGCCAAGTTTGGCACACACTGTACTTATCTGAAATTTTACGTATGTCTGCCAGCGATACGTGGGAGATGTTTTTTTTTTTATTTTTAAAAACCTGGCACAGAGCCAAATCCAACACTGGGGTCATTGCTATCACACCGGAACTAGGCAAAGTCTGGCGCACGCTGTATATACCTAGATGCTCCCTGTCCCTACTGCAATCTCTCTATCCAACACTACTGGCAACACTTAGGGGGAGATTTATCAAACTGGTGTAAAGTGAAATTGGCTCAGTTGCCCCTAACAACCAATCAGATTCCACCTTTCATTCCTCACAGATTCTTTGAAAAATGAAAGGTTGAATCTGATTGGTTGCTAGGGGCAACTGAGCCAATTCTACTTTACACCAGTTTGATAAATCTCCTCCTTAGACTGTAGGAGCAATTAGATTAACTGCAGCCAAATCTTCACAGTGAGCAGATGCCTGTCTATCTATGAGAATAGGCTGCAGATGCGGTGGTAGCCTCACAAGATACTGAATCACAAGATACTGTATATGCTTTGCTGTGTATAATTGTAGCCCTAACAAGGGCTTTGGGGGTCTTTCCTGCTTAGAATCAGCTAAATCCTCACCAAATGCCAAGTTCTTATACTCATATATTCATGTGTCAGCCAGCCAATGATTGTAGATGCTATTCTCGGGATGCCAGCGTGTTCCTAGGGCCTGTAACACCCCCAGTATAGTTATTGGTCAGGGAAAGTGGGAGGCGAAACAAATTTTGACAGCATTTTTGCTTGAATGCTCGATCGAAAACGAGTATTTCAAATACTGTACTATTCAAATAGCTACTCAATCAAGTAATACTCAACTGTAATAAAGATATTAAGCTTAGTAGTATAAACACATGATTCATTATGGGAATTAAAGGGGTACTCCTGAGAAATTATTACTACTACTATTATTATTATTATTATTATTATTATTATTAATCGACTGGTATCAAAAAGTTATTATTTCTCTTTCTCTCTGTCTCACGAGAGTATTGCACAGAGCTGTGTCTCAAGAGGAGGGCGGTAGAGCCTGAAGCAAGAGATGCCCTCTGCATATGACATCATGGCACAAAATGGCAGCACTAGAATGCAGCCAAGCCGTGACGCCAGACTTCTGGCAGCTGATCTCCATTCAAAGTTCGCTGATGTACCCCTTTAAATATCTTCGTCCCTGGACCGGCTCCAGCAGCGGGACTCACCAGATAGGGTAAGTATCCGGGGATTGCACCAGGGGGTCTGGCGGGCTCCGTGCCCGCGTCCTTGGTGACAGGTTCCCTTTAAAGTGACTTGTGCAAAAAAACGTGTAGTGAGAAATCACTTAATGCCAATACCACTGAAATAAAAAGTAAAATCTAATGTGAAAAATAAACACATAAAATCTAGGGATGGTCCGAGCCTGCCGAGGTTCGGGTTCGTATGAACCTGAACTCTTGGCAATGATTCCCGCTGTCTTCCACCTCCTTGGAGAGGGTGGATACAGCCAGAGGACCACCTGAAAAACTGGGATACAGCCTATGGCTATGGCTGTATCCCAGTTTTCCAGACGGTCCTCCGACTGTATCCACCCTCTCCACGGAGGTGGAAGACAGCGGGAATCATTGCTGAGAGTTCAGGTTCGTACGAACCCGAACCTCGGCAGGCTCAGACCATCCCTAATAAAAACCATAATATATATATATATATATATATATATATATATATATATATATATATATATACATTTATATAGTAACCTCACTGAATAGTACCATCACCAAAGTCTCCAAAGTCTCCAAAGTCTGCACCAAAAAAGGTTATGCTTTCTATTATAAGGCTATGTTTACACATTCTATGACATCGGCCGTTCTGTGTCCCGGCCGGGTCAAGGAACGTCCGGTGTCAGACTGCAGTATCGGCTGGATGATCTTTAGCGCCACTAAGTTCTGATGCGGGCCCATCAGTGGGCGCCCACATCAGAACTCCCCACTGCACACAATGGAGCATGCGTCAGTTTTTCGCAGCGCCGCTAGAGATCCCGGCCGGAGCGTATACTATGTGTATATGCTCCGGCCCGGATTCCATAGCCGACAACGTAATGTAACATATTAATCACAGCCATTGTTGCAATTGGCAACAACGCCCGTACTTTTACAAAAATATAGGTTGTGTGAACATAGCCTATGGGATTGCTACCCCACCCCACCTCCAAGTCTACTAATCTAATAACAGTGTAATGATGTTTAAATGGTGAATAACCCCCACCTAAAGGGGCCAACATGGTGGAAATTTACAGAAAACAAGAAAAGCTCCATTGTTAATTTATACACTTGTTAGTAACGGTAAGTAAATGTAATCTACTTGTATTCAATCCCAGCAAACCTTTTCTTGACCCCGAATGAACACAGTAAGTTTTAAGCGAATCTGGGTGTTTAGATACCTGAAATGCACCTGAACCAATTTTTAGAATCCATTTACTATATAAATTTTTATCCCTTTCAAGGGTATAAAATGTATATATTCAACCTAACCACAAACATAGCTTCAATCTAACCAAACCCAGCGTGACAATTATCCAGTGTATGATGTTATTTCCCTCTGGTACCATCCCCAGTGTATTCATAGAATATTACTCTATTTTAAAACAATCCTAATTCTAACCACCAAATTAATCTCTGGAGTATCATTAAGCTCAATAGAAAGTAAAACTATGAAAACAATCAAAGTTGTTTTCCTCTGTGTCTATACATTAGCAGGTGCAGTTTATAATACACAATGGGAGTTTTCGTTAGATTATATAAATCAGATTTAGACGCTACACAGTTGATCTTTTCAATAAGATCCGTAAACAGCAGCAGGTATTGTACCATGTTTTATTTAATTATTCTATTGTTTTACTATTGTATATTATTGTTTAATGATTGATTTCAAAAGTAGAATGTCTAAAGGTCGTTCAAAATGTAACTATACAATTTCTCTTGGAACGATAGTATATTTTGTATATTCCATGTTATTTAAATGGAATCTGTCTTCTGTAATTCACATTGCAAACTTATTAGGGTCCATTTACACAGAAAGATTATCTGCCAAAGATTTTAAGCCAAAACCAGGAATGGACTATAAACAGAGATCAGGTCATAAAGGAAAGCCTGAGATTTCTCTTTTTCAAATCCATTCCTGGCTTTGGCTTCAAATCTTTGGCAGATAATCTGTCAGATAATCTTTCTGTGTAAAAGAACCCTAATGCTGGGTTTACACGGAACGATTATCGTGCGAATTTGCACGATAACGACCGAATTCGAACAATAATCATATGTGTAAACGCAGCAAACAATCGAACGACGAGTGAGAAAGCGTTCATTTTGATCTTTTATCTTGTTCTTAAATCGTCGTTCGTAAAAAATTTGCCCATCCTTCCGTGTAAACAGTCGTCGCGAAAGTCCGGCCGCCCGCAGCCCGGCCCCCCGCTCACCTGCAGCCCGGCCACCCGCTCACCCGCAGCCCGGCCACCCGCTCAGCCACAGCCCAGCCCCCGGCTCACCCGCAGCCCGGCCCCCGGCTCATCTGCAGCCCCCTGCGTCGGCTCGATCGCCACCCCCGCCGCCCCGATCGCCACCCCCGCCACCCCGATCGGCACCCCCGCCGGCGCCGCTCTGATCGCCACCCCAATCGCCATCCCCGCCGCCACTCTGATCGCAGCCGCCGCCACTCCGATCCCCCCCGCCGCCGCTCCGATCCCCCCCCCTGCCGCTGCTCCGATCGCCCCCTGATCCCCCCCCCACCCCGCCGCCGCTCCGAGCGCCCCCGCCGCCCAGGCCACGATCAATGCACGTCAGTGCTGAAGAGGAGCACTGATTGGCTGAAGAGGAGCCGTTTGAAATTCCCGACACACCTCTTCAGCCAATCAATGCACTGAAGAGGGGAGCAGGGGATTTCGAAGACCTGCTACGCGGAGCAGGTAACGTATGATCTTGGCGGGGGCGATCTGAGCGGCGGCGGCGGTGGTTGGGGGGGGTTCGGAGCACCGGCGGAGGGGGGGTGATTGGAGCAGTGGCAGGGGTGGCGATCGGAGCGGCGGAAGGGGTGGCGATCGGGGCGGCGCAGGGGGCTGCGATTGACCGTGGGGCCAGGCTGCGGATGAGCGTTGGGCCGGGCTGCGGACGAGCCGGGAGCCGGGCTGCGGGCGGGCCGGGCTGCGGGCGCGCAATCGCAAAATGATTTTCCGTACAATATATCATACCGTCTAAACGCTGAACGTTATGAAAAAAAAATAGTTACTCCGACATTGTTAATCGTACGATCGGGCCAATTATCATTTCGTGTAAACCCAGCATTACTTAGTGAGATAGCTGTTAGGTCAATTAGACATGCCGTATCTTTCATATATTCAGCTGTGCCATGAAATGTAGAAACATGCTTTTATTCTATGGTACAAAGAGTCGAAGAGGCTTCTCCAAGCTCCTGAAATGCTGCAAGATGGAATGCTTCCTCTTCTCTCACCCACCTATTTTGACACCTGGAAGCTAAATCCCAACCATGCTCAGGTATAGAGCAACGATTCCTCCAACCACAAACACACGGGTGTGAGGGCGCAGGTCCAACAAAAAAATAAAACTAGAAAATATATGTATAAAATTTATTAAAAGACTCAACGCGTTTCGGAACCGCTCCGGTTCCTTTTTCAAGAGTCATGGAGATTGAACTAACAAACAATCAATTTACACAGAAAATAGTCCATGATGTCAGAGGGGGTTGGACAAAGGAGGAGATTTAACCCATAAGACATAAGAATTGCATCAAAATATTATAGGCATATAAATAAATCAATATCGCAAAATATATGTATCAATGACACTAAAGTTATAACTTATTATAAAAATAAAATTAATAAAATAAAAAAAATCCTTTTCTCTTTCTTCCTTCTTTCTCCCTTTTTTTTCTTCCCTTTTCTTTCCTTTCTTCTTTCCCTTTCCTTCTTCTTCCTTTCTCCTTCCTTCTAAAAATATATATAAATAAATAAAATAAAAAATGAACAAATAAATATAAAATATAAAATATAAAAAATAAAAAAGGTATAAAAAGTAAATGAAATCAAATATGTATACCACATAAACATGACCTATCAACAAATAAGACACAGTTCAGACTTTTCTAGCATCTTATTAAGTCCCCCTGGAGAGAGAGTACCCATTCTAAATATCCAATAGGACCCTCTATTGATGAGCTGTCTGTATCTATCGGATGTACTGTATGTTCTACAATCTGTTCCAAAATAGTCAATCTCAAACTACCTGGGTCCGCATCATGTTTCAGAAAGTAGTGTCTAGAGACGCTGTGTAATAGGAAAGCATTCTTGATATTGGCTCTGTGTTTGTTCATACAGGACCGCACTGTCTGAACAGTGCGGCCCATGTATTGTAATCCACAAGGGCACTCAAGAAGGTATATCACATACTGTGATGAACAACTGTACACCCCTCGAGTCTGGAATATTTCATTAGTAGCAGTGGACTTGAAAGTGGCTGATGGTGAATCCGCTATCCAGTTACAACATAAACACCTTGCTCAGGTATAGGGGGGCGCAGTTAGGGTATGTGCAAACTACGGAATCCCGATGGAATACGCAACTTGGATTACGCAACTCGCACCTGCTTGCGGCCGCATTTTTAGACTCCATTCTGTACATGGGCGGATTCCTCCGTCCATCCAAAGAATGAAGCGGCGAGCGGGTGCGAGCTGCGGAATCCGTGACGGGTTTTCCATTGGGATTCCGTACTGTGCACGTAACCTTACAGCTTACTGCACTACAGGAGATTGGGAAAGCCTCTTTCAGACTTCTCACTATATATTAAGAGCATTTTCTACATTTTAGGAGCACAGATGGATATATGAAAGGTACCTTGTTTCTCCTTGGCCTAACAGATATCTAAGGACCCTTGCAGGGACTTTACGCTATGTGATTAATTGGGTTGCCAGGCCAAATGATCCTTGTCAATAAAGAATAGTGCACAAAAAGGTCTATGGTCAGTGGCGTAGCTACCATAGAGGCAGGGTAGGTAGTTGGTATGGGGCCCGTGCAGGAGGAGGGCCCAAGGGAGAAGATAAGAGCGTCCTTCTGCTTAACACCGTATGTAGTGCAGTGTGTAAGTGACCCAATGTTTACTTACATGCCGCAACACACACAAAAAAAAGGGTTAACAAGCAGAAGACTTTGATAACCCCTGACCTCTGTTCTCTGGCTGCTGCAATCAAGTAGGAAAATGTACAGAGCTCTGTGCAGAGGTCAGGGGTTATCAGTGCACCAGCAGTAAAGCAGGTATCTCCTTGTCTTCTAAACATTGGGTCACTTACACACTGCAGTACATAAGGGGTTAAGTAAAAGGTAGTCGGCTCCGGCACCTATATATTTATCCATAACAGCTCCTAATGGGCCCTTATAGCTAAATACAGTGGAGCCACTGGCTCTCTGCTCTGCCAGTCACTCTTGTGACTGCCTCTGGCCACAAGAAATTTAATTTTTTTGGCCACATCAGATATATATATGCAGTGCTTTGTGTTGTGCATAGGGGAGGGGGTTGACCCTTACAGTTTTTTGCTATGGGGCTCCGTAAATCCTAGCTACACCCCTGACTATGGTACTTACAAGGCCAGTGCTGCCCCCAAAAAGGTGTTTAGAGAAATCTGGGATAAATTAGCAAATACATTTTAAAAAGTAAAAATAGAAAATAACAATAGGTATGTAGCACAGTATGACGTGTTTCAGGAGTGCAGTCCTCCTTTCATTAGACACAAAGTAGTACACTACAAGTAGGTCTGCTACATATTGCCTGCTTAGACAAATAGATGTACGGCCAACAAAGATGATTTTTCCAAAGATCAAATCGGTTGACAAGCGGGCTTGGTTGCTCATCGGTCGGTCGCTTGCCCGTTTACACATTCTGTTTGTAAAATTGGAGATAAATATCTTTATGTGTTTTTAAAATATCAAAGTAGTTCCTTTGTAAACTTATCTATTAATTTTATGGCCGTTGTTTAAAAATAACTGTAATTTTTTGCCATTAAATGGCGTCCATCTGCTAAATTTCAACAGTGTGTGAACAGAGCCTTTCTGTCTATTCAATCCACTCCTAGTTTTGGTTGAAAAATACTGAGCAAAAATACTGTTTGTGAGAACATAGCCTTAGAGTGACATGTCAAAATCTTTTTTTCATGGCAGGTACTCCTCAAAGGGAGACACCTAGGGCCACATGTATCATCCGAGGAACGGATGATTTTCGGCGGAAAGTGCCGATTTGCGTATTTTTTTATACGCAAATGGCTGATTTGCGAATAAAATATTCGCAAATCGGCACTTTCCGCCAAGTACCCCAGGGGGGCGGAAAGGGGGCGTGTAGGGGGCGGAACGGAGGGCGCGGACTCAGAGTCCGCGCAATTTACCATCCGTTCCGCCCAAGTGTACGCCGAAAACCTTCTACAGTCCTCAGCTGGCGTAGGTTTTCGGCGGTGCGCACCGGCGCGCACGGGATTTATGTAGAGGCAGTCCGCCTCTACATAAATCTCCATAGCGCCGGAGCTGCGGGGGCATTTTTAAGTCCGGCGTAAAAAACGCCGGACTTAATAAATGCCCCCCCTAGGCTTTTTTTTATTGTCTTTTTTGTCATATAGATTTTTTTTTACAAAATGCTACTGCTCCTAAGAATAAGAACATTGCCATATTTCCAACAAGATTTTTCTATTGTCCAGTATTAACTTCAAGTATTTGGGAAGAACAAAGAATAATGAAAAAAAAAAAAGATTATCAAACTTTTATTTTCGTATTTGTCTTTTAATGTTTCAGCCTAATTTTTTTAATAAAAAAAAAACCCACAATATATATGACAGTTAATATTTTCTTTACTGTCTTCATTTGAAGGTTCTTTTTTTCTTTTTTTTTTTTTTTTTTTGTTAATATAAATAATTAAATGGAGCGAAGTAACTACACACAAACGCATGACTTTATCCTTGTTGGATTTTCTCTCGATCCTCCCTATCACTACATCATATTTGTCATCTTTCTCTGTATCTTTATGATATCGCTGCTGGCTCATATGTTTATTATTCTATTATATCAATTTAGCCCTAATCTTCATAATCCTATGTATTTTTTTATCGCAAATTTCTCTTTTTTGGAGATATGTTTCTTGTTAAATATAACTCCACAAATGCTGATCAATCTTCTTTCTAAACACAAAACCATCACCTTCTATGGATGTGCCATGCAGATGAACTGTTTTTTATTAGTGGGCGGTGCAGAGTGCTATATGCTGGCAGCCATGGCGTATGATCGATATAACGCCATATGTCATCCTTTGCTATATAATACGATTATGAGGAAGATAGTTTGCATCAGACTAGTCATTGGTTCTTGGCTCATTGGGACAATACTTGGTATCCTACAAACTAATCTCATATTTTCATTGCCATTCTGCAGGTCCAATAGAATCAACAATTTCTACTGTGATATTTCACCATTATTAAGTCTGGCCTGTAATAACACGCAGTTCAATGAAATTATCCTGCTTATACTGACTATTATTATTGTTGTACTACCTTTTATACTGACGGTAATTTCTTATGCAAATATCATCTGGACAATTCTCAAGCACCATTCTGCGGGGATGAGGAAAAAAGCTTTCTCCACTTGTACCTCTCATCTCATAGTTGTATCTATATCCTATGGGTCAAGCTCTATTATGTATTTAAGACCAAAGTCACGTTATGGCATGGATGAAGATAAGTTTTTGTCCCTCATGTATGCTATTATTGGACCTTTGTTGAACCCTTTCATATATTGTTTAAGAAATAATGATGTAATAAATGTAGTTAAGAAGAAAATATGAGAAATTAAAATAGCACATCAGAGTAATTGGGAAAGAAATTTGTGTATTTTTTTCTTGATCTCAAAGCCGTAATCATTGAAACAACATTAAAAGAGAATTTTTGCTCAAATCTCTATCCATAAATATTAGGTGTAGACATTATTGCTTTCTTAAAACAGGCTACTATGTGCTAAAGTAACTTGCCACACTTCAAAGACACTTTAGCTTCAAGAGGTTGTCCAGGAAAAATGTACATGAAAAGTAGAAGATCGCGAGGGGTCCGACCTCTGTACCCTCCGCCGATCTCCGTATCGGGTCCCCGGCTTCTGTATTACTAATAGAGCCATGGGTACGCCATGTGACCCACAGCTCTATTCATTCCTATGGAGGTGACGGAAAGAGCCGAGTACAGTGCTCTTCGGGTTTACTTGGCTCTTTCTGTTGCTCCACAGGAATGAATAGAGAAGTGAGTCACATGCTTCACCAATGGCTTTATTCATAATACAGAAGCTGGGAACCCAATACAGAGATCAGTGGAGGGTACAGAGGTTGGACTTCCTGCAATCTCCTACTATCCTGTGTATAGGGGAAAAGTTGATTTTCCTGCAATACCCCTTTAAGGCTGACATATGAGACTTCTGTCTCAATAAACTTCCTCTCAAGTTTTTATAGACAAGGGATAAAAGACCAACAGCATTTATAAGTAGAAGCAGCTTCAAGTTTTTATAACTCTCTCTTCTCCTGCCAGGGTCCAATCTTTGTGAGCAGTGTAGGGCATGAAAGGAAACCATGGAAACACTGTATCCAGCTTCCCACAACAGATGAATGTCCTATGTTCAAAATTACCGAGAACAAGAGATGAAAGTCCTGCAGGACCTTCCATGATCAGTCATTATTATTCCTCATCATGACCTTAAAGTGAATGTACCATCAGGCCCGGGCTAAAGCACTGGGGGCGGGCTGACCCACCCCCAGTGGGAGGAAACCTCCGCGCCTCAATGGAGGGTCAAGAGACCGTGGCGGCACTCACTGGTGCAGGTTGTTGTCTGCTTGGCTTCCAAATGCCACCGCATGCTGGTGGTGGTCAGGTTGCTCTTTTCCAAGCCCCTACTCAACTTCAAATGGCACTGTGCACAAATAGCGCTCAATTTGTCATCCGTGCATGCTTTAAAATATCTCCAAACCAAGGAAGAATGAGTCTTCGACAGGAGAGCTTTGCGCGAGGGGCTGCTACAGGGAGGAGCTGCAGCCCTACTGGCTCTGGCCTGCCTTCTCTGTATGCATTGTCCTCTTCCTCTGGCCACCCCACTGCCTCTTCCTTCCTTTTGCGGGGCCTTAGCATCTCCACTGCTTGCCCACTAGATATGACGCCTGGCCAGGGCGATTCAATGACTTTGTCGTCCACCACCTCCTCTTTCATTTCCTTACTCTTCTCCTCCTTCTTCCCACTAGACATATCAACAGCCTCCCTTACTAGCAGCTGTGACTAATCATCATCGTTCATGATTTGACATGCAAGTTGCAGGTCCACACCACCAAAATTACCAGGAGATGGCGGATGCTCCAGTTTTTTTTACATCAGTACTCAAAACATCCTCATGTAGCTTCTGCAATTTTTGCAGTACTTGTGAGGAGTCCTATTCAAGATAAGGACCGAAAAAAGGTCCTGGAAGTGGGCAAGGGTGATATCTCTCGGTTCGTAACATTGGGCAGGTTAGGAGGAAGGAGGATTAGAGTGAGGTTCCTGCAGTCCAGACTCCTGGCTACGGACAAGACTGGACTATGTGGATGACCACGTCCCACTTAACTGGCAGATGAAGGCAGAAATGCTGGATGAGTGCCAGCATTTCTGCACCCCCCCCCCCCCCCCCCCCCCGTCCTCATCGCCTTGCGCTAGCCTTCCCCATTGCAAAAGTTTTTGTCTCTTCAGCCTGGCACAGCGCGATAAACTACTGCAACAGGTTTATAGCACAACTGAACTATGCCAATCCCGGTGTATACAGTATATTTATAAAGTTTGACAGCAGAAGATATGAATTAGAGCCTTATATATATTTTTTCATGAACAAAGAAAAAACTCAGCTCACCATAGGTGGTTTGTTGTGTGATGGTGGACGTTCAGGCAGGAGCAAGTGGAGTAGTAGCGGGCCGCACCCGGTGATAATAGTAAGAAGGAGGAGAAGATCCACAGCGTCCAAAAAAAGTTTTGTTGTCTTTATTATGAGGCATATAAAAAGTTACAAAAGATAAAAACGTAGGCCTACATGTTTCGGGGAAACACACCCCCTTGATCACGGCAGTACAGACTTTCACAGAATCACAGGTATATATGCCAAACATTTAGATGCAGTGGGGAGGGGAACGCCCCGTGGGTGGGTGTGTTTACGTATGTGATTAGACACAATTGCTAAATGCTGGACATAACACATGACTACTAGTGTGCACAATGCATATCAGACAGATGAGAGAAACATGAAAAAGAAAAAAGAAAAAAAACACACGTTTAAAAAAAAAAAAAAAAACAGAACATCAATCATCAGTATAGATATGATAGGTCCGTTTTGAAGTTTAAACCTTTGGGTGTCCTGGTTTCTAAGCGGAGAATCCAAAAAACCTCTCGCTTGCGTAGGAGGCGGACCCAATCTCCTCCTCGTTTTGGTTTAAACACTCGTTCTATAGGGATGACTCGAAGAGAGCAGCACTCCCCCTGGTGGACATCAAAAAAGTGTCGAGTTAACCCTGACATGGCTTTGCGGGAGTTAAAACGTGATGCGGCTGATGCATCAGCAATATGCTCAGCAATCCTTTGTTTTAGTTTCCTTTTTGTGCTGCCAACATATTGTATGTTGCAATGCCTCATAATAAAGACAACAAAATATATTTTTTCAACCTTGTGTAGAGCACAATAAGGAGTACTGCGACAATTTTTAGCTAACAGCAGCTAAGCAAACACTGGCGTGTACAGTATATTTATAATGTTTGACGTATGGCGGCAGCAGATACTTAACAGAGTAGTCTATGCACTATATGTGTGTATTAGCCCTAAGAAAGACTTTTGGGGTCTTGCCTGCCTAAAATCTCTGAAAATCCTTTCTGTCCCTACTCCAAGATCTATCCCTGAAAATGTCTTAATAGATCTACTGAAGCCTGATCAGAATAAACAGCAGTTGCCTCTCTTTCAGAATAAGCAGGATAAGTCAAGGATAAGTCAAGCTCTCACATGAGTAAGCCAGACAATGATTGAAGACGCTGATATAATATTCGATCGAATACCTACTTGATCGAGTGCTACTCACTTATCTCTATTCCTCATTAGATAAAGTGTAGAGATGAGCGAATAGTGAAATATTTGAAATTCGATTCGAATAGCCCCCGATATTCCTATATTCAATCGAATATCGAATCCCATCATAGTCTATGGGAGAAAAATACTCTGGACTTTGTAATCAATTTCAACCACTTGGAGGTCACCAAGTCCACAATGACACCTCAGGAAATGATGCCAAAACCTCTGGAATGCATCTGGGACACCAGAGGAAGCATGCCTAGGTGCATCTAACTTTGGGGGTCCCTTCCTACCCAAGGGGCCTATTACACGGGACGATAATCATTTGCTAACTAATTGTTCGCTAAGTGTTCAGCTAATCGTTGCTGTAATTCCACATTTGTTTGCTGAAGTTCCGTATTTGTTCATTATTCGTTCAGTATAATTGCACATTGTTCATTGTTCTACTGGGATCAGATGGATTAAACAATCGTAGTAATTTCACAATAATGATCGGAACTAAAGACTTTAGATCTGTGAAATATGGTGAAAGATTTCAGGTTAACAATAAACAATCTTGTTTGCAATCGCTTATTGTTTGTCGGTAAAAGTTAAAAATCGCTTTGTCTAATAGGACCCTGAACACATGGGGAGATTTATGAAAGGGTGTAAATCTGGTAGAATAAAAGAGGAGCTGTGTTTGGTTGCTGTGGACAGTTTACACCAGGTGTATATTTACACCCTTTCATAAATGTCCCCCACTGCCTCAAAACACCTTCTAAATCTCTGCTTTGTATACTTTTAGCCCTAACAAGGGCTTTTGGGGGCCCTGCCTACCTAACTTCACATAAAAGCTAATTTTCCCTGGTATACAGTCTCCAAAATCTCACTGCCAAATCTAAAAGCAACCACTCTCTTTTCATTCTCCTGGATCTATCTGCAGCATTTGAAACTGTAGACCACCAGCTCCTCCTCGTAATGCTCTGCTCTATTGGCCTAAAGGACTCTGACCTCTCTTGGTTTTTCTCCTATCTCTCTGACCGCTCCTTTAGTGTATCATTTTCCGGTTCTACCTCATCTTCTCTTCCCCTTACAGTTGGGGTTCCTCAGTCCTGGGTCCTCTCCTTTACTCACTTTATCCATTGGACAAATCATCAGTAGGTTTAGTTTTCAGTACCATCTCTATGCTGATGATACCCAACTCTATACCTTCTCCCCTAATATCAACACCGCACTTCTACAGAACACCAGAAACTGTCTGTCATCTCTAACTTTATGCCCTATTCCCTATTCCTAAAACTCAATCTTGCTAAAACTGAGCTGCTGGTATTTCCTCCCTCTGCTAACCACCCTCCACCTGACATCTCCATCTCTGTCGGTGGTGCTACCATAACCCCTTCACAGTAAGCTCCCTGCTTGGGGTTATGTTTGACTCTGATCTGTCTTTCACTCTCCATATTTAATCCCTTTAACGTTCCTGTAACCTGCATCTAAAAACATCTATAAAATCTGTCCCTTCCTTACTGTCAAATCTGCTCAAATTCTCATTGTCGCTCTGATTCATTCCTGTCTAGACTACTGCAATTCCTTACTAATCGGCCTTTCTTCTTCTAATCTCTCCCCCCTCCAGTCCACTATACAGATGCCTTCCTCTGTTGCAAAAGAGGAGCCTGTGGAGCCTCATTCAGGAGCCTCAAAACACAGAACTAGCCAGATATCCCTCTGGGGAGGATTATTATTATTTTTATACCTGCCTCGAGAACTGGAGGTGACAGGTAAGGTATGCTTCTAAAAAAAGAAAGAGTACTGCACAGACATGTGTCTCAAGAGGAGGGTAGTAGAGCCTGAAGCAAGAGGCGCCCCTTTGCGGCCGACATCATGGCACAAAATGGCGGTGCTAGAGTGCAGCCAAGCCGTGATGTGAGTTTTGATGGCTGATCTTTGTGCAAAGTAAGATTTGCCCGTGTACCCCTTTCAAGTGATTTGTGCAAAAAATGTGTAGTGAGAAATTAATGTCAAATACGTACCACTGAAATAAAAATGTGAAAAAAATGTGAAAAATAAAAATAATGTGAAAAAAAATGAAAAATAAAAAAAAATATATTTTTCTATAGTATCAACAATGTACCATATGATTATTTGAATTAGAACCGAGCTACCAACCACATAATTCATGTGGCCATACATCTCGCTAAATAGTACCGTCACTGTCTCTAATGTCTGCACCAAAAAAGGTTATGCTTTTTATTATAAGGGACATAAACTGCTACCCCACCTCCAAGTCTACTAATCTAATAACAGTATAATGATGCTGAAATGGTAAACAATCCCCACCCAAAGGGGCCAACATGGTGGACATTTACAGAACACAAGAAAAGCTCCATTGTTTATTTAGACAACTAAAAATCTAAACTATTTGAACTGTATTTAACCTGGGCAAACCTTTTCTTTACATCACCCCCTCTTAACCCTGAATGAACATGGTTATGGTCCCTTTACGCGGAGCGATTTTCATTAGTTTTTCTTTTTTTTGCTATAACAATCTCATTTGATCGATAACCAGCTCGTGTAAACACAGCAAACGATCAAGCGACGAGCGAGAAATTGTTCATCTCGGTCTTTTAACATGTTCTCAAATTGTTGTTGGTCATTCCCTAAAAATTTGCAGATTGCTTTGTGTAAACAGTCTTTCACAGATTCATCCTAATGTGTGACATTTGGCTTAAGTGATCTTAAAACGATCGCAAAAACTATTTTTTCTAACTATTTACCTCTTCATCTAAACACTGATTGGTATAAAATCAAATTGTTGCTTCAAAGTCGATAAATGATCAATTGGGCTAATTATCGCTCCATGTAAACGTACTATTAGTGTTGAACAAATTTGGGTGTTTGGATACCCGGAATGCACCAGAAACAATTTTTAGCATCCATTTACTATGTAAATTTATAAAATCTATAAGCTATATATAAACTATAAAAAAGTATAAAATGTATACATTAAACATAAACACTAACATAGCTTCAATCTAACCAAACCCAGCGTGACAGTTATCCAATGTATGATGTTATTTCCCTCCGGCACCATTCCCAGTATATTCATAGACTATTATTTTATTTAAAAATAATCATAATTCTAACCACCAAATTAATCTCTGGAGTATCATTTAACTCGATAAAAACAACAAAAATATGAAAATAGTCACAGTTGTTTTCCTATATTGCTTCTATGTATAAACTACCAGATGCATTTGATAATACACAATGGGAATTTTCATTAGAGTATATTAATCAGATTCTGCCTCTACACAGCTGTTCTTTTTAGATGAAATCCATCAGGTAAACAGCAGCAGGTATTTATTTATTTATTATTATTTTTTACTTATTTTATTTTATTATACTAAAGTTTTACTACCGTATGTTATTGTTGAATGATTGATTTAACCCCTTCACCACAGCCGTACAGCTATATAGATTCTAAATGTAGAGTCTCCGTGCAGATACAATGTATACACTGCACTGAAAACACCTGAACTGTGCAAATGCAAAATGGTGCCTGAAACTAATTCCAGCAAAATCTGTGCTAAAAATGTTTAAAGGGGAAGTCCAGTGTTGGACATTTTTTTCAAAAGAGCCAGCTATTCAGAGGTAGCTGAATATAGTAACATGCACCTACCTCCCCAGCTCCAGTACAGGGATGTGCTGTTCCCCGTTATGGTTCTCGGTCCCTCAGCCACCTTCTCTTCTGAGTCAGAACCCGGGTTGTGATGTGTAAGTCCCACTTAGCCAGTCAGTGGCTGAGGCGGGACCCCCCTACTGGTGCTCCTTCTCTTCTGAGCCTTGCTGTATACCAGACAGTATTTTATGGCTACATATAGGGTACTGTTCTACTCGGGAGAAGTTACATGATAAATTTTCATGTGCTTATACACTGTATCTCTTTGTTCCTTGTGAAAGGGCAAAATTTAAAAATAAAGGTACAAACTATAAGAAAAGGTTTTCTAGGCCTAATATTAAAAGCAAACTGGTGGGGTCTAAACACTCACTATACCTCTAGATGAATCCTTTGATGTGTGTAGTCTCCAAATTGGGGTCTTTTGAGGTGTGTTTCTTATATTTTGGCATCTGAACCCCATTTGGTTCTGTAAGAGAAACAATGCCCAAAATCCAGTGGTCCGGGCCGGTCCAAACATTGACCGCAGGGACGGAGACAGGTAAGTTCCTACTTCATCAATTCCCCCCACCACCACCTTTTCCTTTAGGGTATATTCACATGGACGGGCTTGCAGCGAGATTCTCGCTGCAAGCCCGGCAGGTCCTGGCAGTTCCCATACACTTCATACTTGCTGCGGTCTAAACGACCATAGCGAGTATGTAATTATACCGCCCTTAACCCCTTCTGCTCCCGCCCGGCTCCCCCGCTGTAAGCATACTTTACCTGTCCTTGCT
This sequence comes from Dendropsophus ebraccatus, assembly GCF_027789765.1. Taxonomy (NCBI): domain Eukaryota; kingdom Metazoa; phylum Chordata; class Amphibia; order Anura; family Hylidae; genus Dendropsophus; species Dendropsophus ebraccatus. Next base: position 21,958,390 of record NC_091465.1, read on the forward strand.
GCACGGGTCCGGTGTCCTGCTCTCCTGTGCGGCCAATTAGTGTGTTGCCCAGCCGCAGCCACTGATTGGCCGGGCGGGAGAGCAGGACGCCGAACCCGTGCAGCAAGAACAGGTAAATTATGCTTACAGCGGGGGAGCCGGGCGGGAGAAGAAGGGGTTAAGGGCGGTATAATTACATAGTCGCTGTGGTCGTTTAGACCGCAGCAAGTATGTAGTGTATGGGAACTGCCAGGACCTGCCGGGCTCGCAGCGAGAATCTCGCTGTGAGCCCGTCCGTGTGAATATACCCTTAATGTCTGCCTTTTGTATGCTATCTGCTTTAATTTTACAAGTAGTACAGGCAAATAAAAAAATAAATATGTAATAGGTTTTATTAAGCAAAAGAGTTTCCTTCTGTACATCCCCCCCCCCCCAAGAAAAACATGTCAAAACTTATGCCTGAAAGCATTGCAAAAACCCAATAGAGAGCTGCATCTCCATCCCTGTGTTTCCGATTTGTGTGGGGCCTGAAGAGGAGAGGAAGTCAGGGCAAACGGTACCCTCATCACCACTGCCAAGCTACAGGGAAGTCATGGAGTCTGGCTGGGGTAAGGAGCCAGTTTCATATAATCCCCCCATATCATACCGGGGGAAACAAGGAGCATTGACACTAATGAAATTGATGCTCCGTGAAACCAGGGTGCAGCAGTCCCATTGGTGACATCATGCTATGAGTGTGCAGTAGTCCTGAGGTTGTCAGGCTTTTCTGAGCGAGGAGCAGTCCCACTGAGGCCGTCAAGCTTTCCTGAGTGTGCAGCAGTCCCATCAAGGCTGTCATCCAATCCTAAACCCCACCAAGAACCCTTAGTGGCCGATCCCTGTTTTATTTTTTAAGCATGGTTTGGAGAAAAGAAGGAGCAGTAGTTCGACATCAGAAGACATTTGAAGAACCCAGACCTAAGTGAAGCATGTCCTGAGCAAAGGCTAGCCAGGAGTTTGACAGATACATTATGGCTTCCTAAGGCCTCTCCAGCATGGCCATACCCAGAAGCGCCATAAAAAATAACTAGCTCCTGGAGTTCATGCATTATTTTTAACCCAGTGAGGAGGTAGAGTACACTCCTTTGTGAGGGATGGGTAAAGTGTTGCCATTGGAGCCTTCCTGTGTCCCCATGGAGTCAGAGGAGTGGAAAGAAGATCCCCAGCACCCATCTCAAGCTCTCTGTTTAACCGAACTCCTGCCAACAAATAGGGCACAGCCATGATGGACTGGGTAATTAGTTCCCCTTTGTATTTATGGAATTCTTGCATAGTGGCTAGCCACCATTCCCCCAGGTCCGGGTGCTTCAGGCACCTTATCATGTCGACTACTGCTCTTTTTTCTCTCCAAACCATCTCCAAAAAGACAGGGGTTGAGTAGAAGTCAATTATGCTGTGCAGGAAAGGGTTGACTGTCCTCTTCTCAGCCCATGAAAGGATCTGACACTAAGGGTTTTTGGAAAGGACCCTGGAAACCTTGGCGGCCTCAGAGAGACGTCTGCACCCAGGTTGCATAGAGCATAATTTACAATAATGTCCATGCTCCTCATTGCCTCCAAGTATAGACCTAGCTCCTAACCACAGCTGGACTAAATAATCACCCTTTATCTGGGCAGTGGTGACTAGTGATGAGCGAAAATGTTTGTAAATGTTCGTACGAACATGACGCTAATTGTTCGCGTTTGCCGATCATGAGCAATTTGTGCGATGTTTGGAATAGCTATATGGTTATAGCAATCTTTTTTTTAACACATTTGAACATGCGAGCGTTTATCTTGCGATGTATGCAACTGCATACATTTTCCCCCACCAATTTGAAAAAGCCAATGAACGTATGGGGAAGGAAGGGCATCAGGTAATGTAGCAGCCATGTTTACTACTGGCATTACTGTGATTGGCTATACGATTAGTGTCATTACATATGTTACGTACATGCTATAAAAACGTGGCGCTGAGGTGAATTTTCTCAGTCTTTCCTGATTCTTTTGTCGTTCAGAAGGGAGAGTGAAATGAGCAGGGACAGCATCTGAATTTAGTTAGGAAGCAATATTCACAATTTAGAACAAGTAAAAAGAAGGAAGGATACCGCTCACCCGGATGATGAATCCTCAGCAACAGTTGAACAAGGTAGAGGGTGCACGAGTTCCTGGGCGTTGGCCAGACACCAAAGTGCAGGAATAAGCTAAAAATAGTAGATGGTGGAGATGGCACTCGGGGACGTGTTAAAAGTAGTACTCCATAACAGGATCTACGCGTTAATCAAGCACATCAGCGCGAAACGCTTAGGTCCCGTTATGGAGAACAACTTTTAATGAACGAATAAAAGCTATGTTTTAATAGTCCACGTCCCCAAGTGCCGGCTCCACCACCTACTATTTTTAGTCAGTCAGTGTAGGGAGGGAGAGTTAATTAAGTAGGGCTTAGAACATTGGGAAATTATGAGTGTAGGGAGGGTGACAGATTCCTGTGTTTTAGTACTATAAGGATTACTTTCTTAATCCTGTAATGACCAGGCATCCATTATATTCCATCCTGTCCATTATTTTCACAATGTATTTGTGGCCAAATAGGGGAGGCTCACTGGAACATCTTGATTTGCTTAGCTGACTGTACGCTAGCATTCCTCGTGCGCATTGCGTGATACATGTATGCACGTCATTGCGTATAGACGCACGGGCGAATAAAAGATAAGCTTATGCTACGCAACTCATAATTGCTCTGCTATTACATATTTTACACCGTAATTTCCACCTGATAATTTGTATGCACCAAAACATACACTTCTACTGTACGTTCGTTATCTATTAGTGCTTGTTCAGCAAACATGAACCAAACCCACCATGATTTTTTCTGTAAGGTTTGTGTTCGGGATCTGAACCAAACATTCGGATGTTCGCTCATCACTAGTAATGACAAGGGAGCCGCTTGCCATGATTCCATATCCTCCTACTCAGGCCATGCCAAAGGCATCAGCAGACGGCAACACTCAAGGTAAGCAGCTTGCAAAGGAGCAACTGCACCACACTGCCACACTGCCATGCTTTATTGAAATCTGATTTAGGGGATGTAGGGGTGGAAATATAGGGGCAGAGATATAGCTCCCTAGGGACAGAAACACAGGGACAAAGATGCAGCTTCCTACTGGTGTTCACCATGCTTTGGGATTTGATGCATTTTTCAGCCACAAATATTGTGAGCAGAAGCGCTCCAAAGAGCATCTTTTCCCATTGAATTCAATGGGACATAAAAAGTATTTCTTTGCCAAGAAAAAGTGTGCATTCTTTACACAGTTTTCACTGCAAAAGATCCCCAATAGTCACACTACTATAGATACCATAGCTTAACTTTTTTTTAATGTGGTTTGTTTAGGGATTGGTTCGGAAGAAGCCGAATTTTATACCAAACACTGGCAAACCTGCCAAACCGAACTTTTGAAAGGTTTGCTTATTTCTAGTTTATATTTATTGTGATATTTATGCCTGTTGCACTTTATTTGTTAATATTCAGCTATTATATTTCATAGGAGGTATATGTATTGTATTTGAGAGAGAAATTTCCACTTACTGACCCCTCTTAAAGGGAACCTGTCACCCCCCGACCCCCCGTTAGAGCCCCCTATACTCACCTAATCCCGCCGGGTCCCGCTTCTGGAGGTGGTCGGGTGATGAAGATCTCAGCCGCTGCAGCCCGGAGCGCTGGACTCTCCTGTCATTCTCTATGGGTGTTGGACTCATCTCTCAGCGCGCGCGCCGGGCTGCAGCGGCTGAGATCTTCATCACCTGACCACCTCCAGAAGCGGGACCCGGCGGGATTAGGTGAGTATAGGGGGCTCTAACGGGGGGTCGGGAGCCTGTCACCCCGGCAAGGGGGGTGACAGGTTCCCTTTAAGTGCCTCATCTCTGGCCGGCGGATATTTTGAAGGTACTCCACAAATAAAAGACTGTAATCTGTTGTACCCTCATGTTCCAAGTAACTGTTGAACCATAATACCTTGTCTCCCTGTTGCCTGATTTCTGCACCTCAGCACCAATGGTGCCCCTGTGATTACCTCAGACAACAGTATTAGGGAGTTGGCAGGAGAAACAACAGATCCATCAATATCATCAAAACCCCCCTTCAACCTCTGTGGCAGATCTCCTCAGGACAAAGTTATAGGTACCGGCTGTAACAACACTTTTTTTTATTGCTTAAACATACGTTCTCCTTATTAACAGGGTTAACTTTAGCCTGGAAAGCTGTGAACAATGGTGGATCACTGACATACAGTAAGTGATTGTATGCAAGTGATCCACCACTGTTCACAGTTCTCCTGGGTGAAATCACCCAGTGAGTCACCTGTCAGGTTATGTTCTAAAACCATGTCTGGCAGCAGAATAAGTGTCATTCTTAGTAACACTTGTGTTGCTACCAGACATGGTTTTAGAATAGGCCATCTGACGTAAACTGACAGGTGACTCACTGAGTTAAGTTCACCCAGGAGAGTTGTTGACAGCAGTTGATCACTTGCGTACAATCACTGGATTGTAGGGCAGTGATCAACCAACATCCACAACTCTCCTGGGTGAAGTCAAATTTGTCAGTCACCTGCCAGGTCACTGTACATGAGCTGATGGACTCCTATATATATATAGTGAAAGAGAAATGGTGACGTTGCAGGGGGGTTCCTTACATTCAGTTGCTTGCAGTATGAATAACCACTTGCACCTGGGCTTTTGATGCAATGTAGTGTACAATGTATGACTGCTATTTTTGACCAAGTTCATAAGAAATTTTCGAAAAAAAATTTGCAAAATTTGTAAAGAATCTCGTTTCAGGAACTTCGCTCATCTCTACTCCCAGATTTTTTTTTATAATCTCAAAACACGTTGCAATACTTCGAGATTAAGATCAAATTCTCCTACTTTTAGGGGAGATACTTAGGTGTTTTACTGTTTTATTTTTGCTACTACTCCTATGAATTATACCAGAAGAAACAGTTGAAGTAGCAGCACTCTTGTCAACCCAGTACGGCCTAGAACAGCCAGTTGATAGTAGAAGCAGTTGGTGGATGTTGGTGGATTATTGAAATATAATGACAGTTATTATGCTGCTAAACAAGTGTTTTCACTAAAAGACTGAAGATGTTACCTCACTGGTGATTCAAATGGTTAAATTAAACCGACAGCGGTGGATTATTAATGTACAAACACAAGTATTATACTGCCAGACACAGGTTTATTAAAGAAATGAAGATGTAACGTAAACGGTGATTTGAAGGGTTAAAGTAAACCGACAGCGGTGGATGACTGACGTACAATCACAGGTATTATGCTGTTAGACACAGTTTTAATAAAATAATAAAGA